>NW_009646936.1:623375-648399 GCF_000708025.1 Charadrius vociferus | reverse complement strand
TCTAAATCTCCCCTCTTCCAGTTTGAAGCCATTACCCCTCGTCCTATGGCTACATACTCTTGTAAAAAGTCCTTCCCCAGCTCTCCTGTAGACCCCTTTTAGGTACTGGAAGGCTGCTATAAGGTCTCCTTCACTTCTCCAGGCTGAACAGCCCCAACTCTCTCAGCCTATCCTCATAGGAGAGGTGCTCCAGCCCTCTGATCGTCTTTGTGGACCTCCTCTGGACCCACTCCAACAGGTCCGTGTCTTTTCTATGTTGGGGGCTCCAGAGCTGGAAGCAGTACTCCAGGTGGGGTCTCATGAGAGCAGAGTAGAGAGGAAGAATCACCTCCCTAAATTTAGATGCATTAGTATTTGGGACTTGACCACTGCTGGTTTGCAAGGTGTGAGGCTGGGCTCAGAGAGTTCAGCTGGTGGGGGGACAAATCGTACCAGCTAGTTTTTCCAGGTTGGGTAGAGAGAGACTTTGCAATCCTGCCATCAGTAGTCTGCTTTACTTTTTCATCTGGCTAAAGCCACAGAGCCTGATTCAACTCAGCGAAGCTCTCCTGGTTCTCAGAACCACAGAACATGACCTGTCTTTGCCGGCCTCCTCCATCACCTTTTGGACCGGCAAGATCAAAGCTAGGCCTGCTTGTTTCCTTCTGCTCCTGCTCTGGCACTGGAACACGGGCATTGCTGCAGGAACGGGGTGAGCTGTGCTCACGCCAACTCCTCTGAGGAAGGAAACAGGTGAAAAACAAAATGAAAAAGAAACCCCATACCTTGGCTTGCAAGATATTTTAATACTCATCCTGCGACACACAGCATTGAAGCTGTGTATTACCAGAGGGCAGAGAACAATGAAGAGATAGGAACCAGTGTCATTCCTCGGATCAGGGACTGGCTGCATTTCTCCACAGCGGATGCCTGTCCCCTCTGCTGCAGGCATCACTGGGTCCCTGAGAGGGTGGCTGGGATTTCTTCCTCCTAAATACCCCTGGCCAGCCCTGGAGCCCACAGCATCAGCCAGGGACAAGGGGGTTGGGTGACTCTATGCATTTCTGGCACCAGGAGAGCAGCAGTTTTAAGCACTTGGGCCAATTTTGGAAAACCACCCCGGAGATGGCAGCAGAAACAACGGCATGCAATGCACTGTGTGCCAAGGTGGGATTCAGCATGTGATGTACAGGCTTTAGGCTGCGCCGTTCGCTCTAAAACAGCAGGTCAAAGTTTCCCTCCAACCCAATGTTTAATACTTTCTGCATCGCTAACCGCATCTGGCCATTATTCCACAGGTATTAATTATCAGTTATATTCTTCTTTCCAATCACCAGGACCATGTCTGTGCACTTCCATCCCCTCTGCCTTCTGCAGCCACCTCGCGGAGCTGTGTGCGCCGGGCTATGGGAAGTCCTAGGTACACCCAATGGAGATGCTGATGGGCTGAAGTTACTCAGGTGAGACACCAGAATAAAAGCAGGGATAATAGCAATTTTTTCCCTTCCTAATTCAAGAGGAAATTATTACAAGAGTAATAGAGCAATTAAATATGCATGTACATAAAATACCATTTATTTATTGTATCTACTGCACCACAGTTTTTTGTACTGTCTCAAAGTACCAAAGTGAAACCCTGGCTGTACAGGCATCTGTGGCAAAATTCCCACTGACTTGCATAAGACCATTTCATCCACTGTTTCCACTGGGAATCACACTGCCTATTCAAAGCGTAGCTGGAGAAAACAACAGCATTTAGACCATCTGGGGACAGTAAATCGGGCCTGCTACCTAGCTGGGTGGCTCTCCTGAGTGTCTCGCGGAAGCAGAAGGAGAGAGGACACAGCGGCCGGCACGGTGGCTGTGACCGTGCACGCAGAGGGGGAAAGTAGCCCTTATAAAGACATTTTCTGATGATTATTTTGGGAAACCTTCTGGTAATCCCCAGTCAATCTGCATGCTAATAGAGGTCATTTACCAAAGCCGAATACTGGGGAAAGCTTTGCATAATAAGAACGTTAGTTTGATTTGATACTAAAACTTTTCAACTGTTCAATCAAAGCCAAAGCTGAATTTCTGGGGAAAAAAATGGTATTGAATGCAGAAGTGAATCTGGACATAGTTTAAGCAAGCTCTTTTTGATCAATTAGACCTTTCTGTGATGTCATCTTTATTACTTATTCTAATGAGATGGGTGTTGTAAAAAGGATTGGGGAGTGAAATCCATTGATAATCTCCTTAGCACCGTGGATAATATACAAGGTTTCTCCCCCACATTGAGAGCTCTAAGCTGTTCTAATATACTTTAAGACTTCTCAGTATCTCTCTATTCTTAAAGGAAGATGATTTTCCTTTTTATGATGGGGTGTAGATTTGTTCACTCTCTGAATAATTCGGTTAGAGATTTACAGCTGCACTTAGTCATTTTTATTCACTGCTGTACTTTTTGTGCACAAAAGCCGTGGTTTAACCCCAGATAAATGCTATCTGCTGCGGGGCTTTTTGAGTGTACTAAAGACGTAGAAGCTAGTGCAGCTGCAAACTTCCTTGTCAAGCCTCAGAGCTATATTAAACTAATTTAAGTACCTAGGCAAATATGCTGAATCTCTTCCGCAGAGGAGCATTTAGAGGGAGAATGGAAATTCTGGTGAAGTATTTGCACAGCACTTCCTTGGTTTAAAACAAGTGTTCAAGATTATAATCAGGTTGCACTAGCCACCACTCAGATCTCTCTCTAGTTTAAAAGATGCATAATGAAGTGATAAAAACACTACAAGAAGCAAATTCATGACACTTGGATTGGGATGTCTTTACCCTTCACATTGACATCAGACCTTCCTGTGTGTCAACAGCAAAGAGAAACCTAGCAAGTTTTCCAAACCATCTAGAAAATGTCAAGCAAAATAATACAGGCTTGTATGAAATAAAAAGAAGTAACTTTCCAAACTACTGAAGTACAATTAAATTGATTACTTGAATACGTTTAAGAAAGAAAGAAAGAAAGAAAGAGAGAAAGAAAGAAAGAAAGAAAGAAAGAAAGAAAAGAGAAGATGAAAGAAAGACACAGCAAGAGAAAGAGAAACCAAAAAGAGAGAAGAGAAAAAAAGAGAGTCAGAGACAGAAAGAGAGAAAGAGAGAAGGAAAAAAGGAAAAAAGGGAAGAGAAAGAAAGAGAAAAACAGAAGAACAAGGAAGAAAGGAAGAAAGAAAGAAAAACGTGACTGGTACAGTTCCAAAAGGAAGGAAGGAAGGAAGGAAGGAAAGAAGGAAGAAAGAAAGAAAGAAAAGAAAGAGAGTGACTGGTACAGTTTGTGAAAATAATGCTTTTCCCTTCTGATCTCTTAGGAAAGGTTTCTCCTCTGCATTAAAGACTGCATGCAGGACTCCCCATTCTGGTAGAAAGGAATTGATAAGTTTCTGATAAAAATCAGTATAGTACGCACTCCCTCTGTCCCTTTTATCATCCACATGTGTGTATGTATAAAGGTTTCAGCTTATGTGGTGCAGGTAGCATCTATATAAGCTTTTAATATTAACTGTTCTTGCTTTCTCCTCTGCGCTCTTCCATGTCAGTTTGTTGCGCTGATTTTGGACTTTGGGGAAAGACCACATCCGCCCTCTTTGAAACCTTTCTGGAAACCACAAATGAAAATATTTTTTTGTAAAAAAAACTTCCTGCCTCATGAAATTTAAGCCTCAGTCTTGCAAAGACACAGTCACGTGCTCCCATCCTGCGAGTCCTGCATGCAGTCTCATTGGCTTGCCTAACTGGAAATCAAAATGATGGATGTATGATATGCAACCAGCAGTTGGTGGGATTGGGAATGGGCATTTGCCTGTGCAGAGAGCATTTGAGATATTAGGGAATGTCTTCCAGAAAGAAACTAAAGATGATTCAAGACATAATGCACAAAAAAAAAAAAAAAAAAAGATAATAGAGGAAAAATCCAATGATAATACAAGAGGATTTATTTGTTTGTATTTGTTTGAGTTTACAGTTTCTTCCTTTTGACACAAATCAGTTTTCTTTCCCAAAGGAAAAAAATCAAATGTTTCTTAAGAAACACGAAGAAAGAAATAGATGAACTTGGCAAAGAGAAATACAAAGTGAAGGCTTGGTCAAATATGCTCTCTCTGCTCAGAAGAGATTGTCTCTGCTCACTGAAAGACACAGAGCATGCAGGGAGGGCGCAGCTATGTGCACTATCAAAACAAATGCAAAGGATACCTGTTAGCTGGGCAGGAACGTGAAAGCTCCTCATAGCTAGTTTACCACATCTGTCGCTGAGGTAAATAGCTGCAGCTCCAGAGATCCCACAGCCTGTGCTGATTTTGTCATTAAGGACCAAGCCCGTGTGTGACCACCCCAAAGAAAGAGCCCCTGCAGCAAAGCTCCCACTCCCCACTGAGCTGTGGGGTAGAGGGGGAGTGTGGACATCTGCTACCAAGTATGGGACTGGGGCCTTGGGGACCAGGGGCAATAGGTGAGCAGCACATAAAATGACAGGCCTTGAGGATGCTCGTGGAAGAAGGGGAAGCCGGAAGAGCTGGTGTGAGGACAGGCAGGTTATGCCTCTGCTTAGGGGCCAACAGCGGTATTGGTGGAGGGTCAGAGCAGCTCCACGTACCGCATCGTCACACGGCTGTAAAAGTACCTTGTCCTTTTGCATACTGTTTAGCAAGGAAACTAGAGGAGGGGGAGATATTCTATATCCTATCTCCATCCTATGGAGAGGAGCATTTAAAAGATAAAACAGGCAAACCATATGGGGGAGAAAACACTGCAAATGACTTCAGAAAAGAGGAGGTGATAGAATGTAATTAGAAGCATTTTTAGAAGCTGGTTGCACAGGTTACATCAGCGAGGCGAGCTACTGAGGAAGGGTACAGCGCTGGGAAAGTTCAGCAAGATAAAAGCAGTGGGCTTTCCAGGCACAATCTTTCCCCTGAATTTCACTCCATTACTAAGCTTAGCCATGGATCAGGCTCGCATAGCTCTGGTACACCCCTTCAATCTGGAGCTCTTCGGGGACTCCAGAAAGGCTTCTTCACCACATGGAAACCACCCACCACATCAAGGTGCCATCACAAATAGTGAAACAATGATGAACAAAGAACAGCCTGCAACAAAGCAGAGGGATTTTGCCAGAAAAGACAGCAAAGGAAACTCAAATGTTATGTCTGGAAGATATGGACAAACATACGTGCAGCTCTTGAAGAGGGTGAATAAAACCAAACCTGCAAGAAGGCACCTGTCAGAAGGTGACATCAGCCAAAAGAGGGAATTGCACATTGTTTTGTGATAAGAGGTCTTTAAGAGCTGAACTAGGGGAATGAAAAACTCACATTTCTAAGGTGGTGTCGTAAAGCCACTCCTACTCACAGCTAACCCAACAATATGCAAACCAGCCAGCTGGGGAGACACAGCTCGGCCGGGGACGTGACTCTGTCTGCCCCCTCCCGTTCATGTACCCTCGCACCTTGGGAGGACTTGGATGAGAAGAACAAGCTCTTCTGGCTCGTCACTGAGAGGAAGCTATCACAACGTGACAGGTCTCATATCTTCTCCCAGACATAGCCTTGGTCCCCACCTTGGGGAGCCGAGTCCTACACCTCTGGTGGAAGAATAGGAACAGCCCAGCCCAGCGCGACGGGGGTCTCC
This sequence comes from Charadrius vociferus, assembly GCF_000708025.1. NCBI lineage: Eukaryota > Metazoa > Chordata > Aves > Charadriiformes > Charadriidae > Charadrius > Charadrius vociferus. The sequence continues at coordinate 642,759 of NW_009646936.1, read as the reverse complement.
CCCTGCCGCCACAGCTCCGGCTCCCTCCGGAGAGTGCAGACGCCGAGCCAGGTGGGCTGTCCCAAGGGCCCGCCATCACCGTCTCATTTGCATCCAGTGTTTGGCAGGGAAGCTGAGCAGCACACGGCGCACCAGGATGACACGATGTCCTGACCCTGTCTTACACAAATGTCGAGCTGTCCTGGTTTGTACCCCCTGCAGCTTGACGGGACTTGCTTTCCCCCCTCCGGTGGGGCACACGACAGTACTTATGCCTGGAGACATCTAACAGGGAGAAATACAGCTCCTTGGCCAGCCAGACGTGGCCATAACCAGGCTGCTTGCTTTTCCGTTCAGGTTCCTGAAGGGGGGGGAGCAGCTTTCCCCTGCCCACTCTCACTAGTTGTTAGGGACAGTTGGAAGTGAAGGCTGTGGAGACACCAGCCCTGAGGTAGACACAGCAATACTGGTGTGGGGTCTGCACCCTGCCAGTCCCATCACATGGGCTGGGTACATGAGCAAGGGCATGTGGCACCAGCGGGGTCTCTAGTCACTACGGCCTCATCATGATACCCTTTCCCTTTGGCTGTGTGTGGGGTCATGTGCTTCAGCTTCCTACTCAGTCATGTAAGAAAGTTTTTTTGATTGTTGCTGGAAGACACGCTTGGGCCAGCCCAGTTCTTCAAAGTTCTTCAAGAGCAGCTCCCAGGAGTTTTCCATGACCAGGCTGCAGTCGAAGGCCATCCCTCCTCTGACGAGCCCAGGATGCTCACCAGTGCCAGTTCTGATCACTTCCAGCGGCACTGAGGTAGGACACATTTTTGCTGGTCCCCATCACCACATCCAGCCCCATAGCAGAAGTCCCCTGTGCCTGCGTGCACGGACTGCTTCACATCTGCCCAGACTCACTGGCGGGCTTGGACAATGCTCCCACAGTCATTCCTCACCGGACGGGCAATTCGTGCAAGGGCAAAAAAACTGCCAATCAATGAAGAGTTGTCAAATGTTGCCAGGGCTTGTGGGCCCAGTCGGCGACCCAACTGTCACCATGGTGGACAGTAAGACAAGGCAAGAGCTCTCAATCAGTTTAGGGGCTTAAAAGCAGTGACTCACCAACAGACAACCATTTATTTTTGTCATTGACCAATAATTATAGTATTGTCCACTGGATATAAAAGCCACACTGTTTCATGACAGTGGCTTCGCCTTATCCTCTTTCCAAATGATTTCTATCAAATGAAGAAGATAAATCCAATAGTGAGCATTTCTGGTGATGGGTTTCCAAAGTGTGTGTTACTTCCCAGAAGTAAAACCTGCCTTACAAAGAATGAGCTGAATCCTGGGACCTTCCTCAGCCAGAGTCCCCACGACTTGAGACACACACGGCTTTTCAAAGAGGCTGTAGTCTGTGTGGAAAGCGTAAAAACTGACATCCTCTATATGTTCACTGAGTTGTTACAGCCGGGATGAAATTTAATTACTGGGAATGATCTCCCATACCTGTAAAACAAGATAAGGAGCTGTCCCCGCACACCAAGCAAGGAGCTCCAACCAGATTTCCATGGGTGCTCAAACACACCTGTGCTCCAGCAAGGGCTTTGCCTTAGTGGGAACATGGGTGCTAAGCACCCTCTGGCTGGTCCCAGCAATCTTCAGGAGGTGTTTGGGAGGTGCCTATGTAGCAAGTGGTCGGTCTTGCTATTTGAGAAGTTGGCTGACACCTCTGCAAGGAGACCCACTACATCCAGAATAAAGAAAGGATGTGATAGAGCAAAAAGCCCAGTAAGTCAGGCTTGATTTTTGCCCATTTCATATTAAACAAATATTTTGGGTGCAGTACAGTTTATTTACATGTGATTCTTCACAAAATTATACTGCTGGCGATGCTACCACTCAGGCAATATCGGTCCACCCACAACAGGCAATGGGCGGCCACGTACCAGGTTGAAGAGCCAGTGCGGGTGGCCAGAGGGAGAGAGCACAGAAGATGGTGTGCTGCTCCCTGCAACGTCTCCAGCAGTGGCAGGTGGGAAGGACGGCCATCCAAGACTATTCAGCCAGGGCAGCACAGAGATGCTGACCCTGCCAAAACGTTGGTGAGAGGAGCAGCCCTCCCAGGGAGGATGGGAGAGCAGACGAGGACACTGCAGGCTTTATGCTGCCCACCCCAGGAGCCACCTCCATCCCTCCAACTCCGACGGCCACAGCCCCTGGGCCATGGAAATCCTCCATCCACGCCTGGAGTTGCCAACAGCTGCCTGAGGCCAACCTGCTAGCAGATCCCGGGAAGTGCCGTTTCTTTTGGGAAGGACCAGATATGAAGGCTCCATTATATGGAAAACACTGATCTCCCGCATCTGCCAAACCCAACACATTTCCTCCACCTCTCCCCAACACCCCTCCCCACTGTCAGGGACCCTTGTGGCTTTTTCAATAGTTGTTTTCTTTCTGCTTAAAACAGGGCTGCTTCTCTGCAGGGAGAAAGGCCCTGTTTGTGGGGTGCAGCTGCATTTCAAAGGTACATTGTTGGTGAGTTATGAATTTGCATGCCTTTACTAATGTGTGGAAACAGGAGAATTCTTTTGCTTTTTAATCGAAATTGATGTTATTCCTCTGCCAGTGGTACCCGAGGAACTGTTTTGTTCCATTTCCTCTCCTTTCATGCAGCCCTATTTATGTTTAGATCTGGTTTGCTGCCACCAAGAATCATTGTCATTACCACCAGTGTCTAAGGGCTGGCCAAGTCCAGCAGCTGTGTGTTTAATGCCTACCCTCGCTAAGGTTTATTTCCTTGACAACATGGTCTTGTTTGAAGCAACTTTCCTCCCTTTAAGAAGAAAGAAAAAGTCCCTTTCTGGCGTTTCTTTTTATATTTTTTTTTCCTTTTTTTTTTTCTTTTTTTTTTTTTCCCTTTTTTTTTAGCTTGGGGACAGGAGTGGGAGTTTTGGGTGTGAATACCGGGGCTACCCCCAGTTATTATTTTGAAGGTCTCCATTTCCCCCCGCCCAAAAAGCTCACCCCGCGCCTCGCTCGCCCTCTGCATTTAAAATGGAATACCTAGGTGGCCAAGAGGGACCCGCTGACCTCTATATCCTGTTCCTTTCTCCGCGCTTTTCTGCCAGTTTCCTCGATAAAAGGCGAGAGTGAGAGATAATTAACAAAAAACATGGCCCCCGGACAATGAAACAACTGGCCTTGGCCAGCCAGAAATTTATCCTGGTTTTCTAGGTGAACTTTCTCCCATCAATCTTTCCTTTAACCTCCGTGTTAGTGGAAGCAATAGGAACACCCCCTCCCCTCCCCCGAGCAAATGCTTTCTTTTGAGGGGGAACAAAACCCGGGATCGGAGAGGGCCGAGGTAAAATCTGGGTGGTATCGTGCCGCCGCACAATGCCCCCACTGTTCCCCGGGCCGGCGCTGGTGTTTTACAACAGGGGAGGGGAGAGGATGAATGGCCCGATGATGTGAAACAATCCTCCCGATTCAGGGCGACAAACCCATCCTCTGTTCCGCCCAGAGGGGAACAAAAAAAAAGGGGAGAGCGGGCAGGGAAGGAATTAAACCCAAACCAGTTCCTCGAAGAAAAATCATTCCGATCCTTGAAACGTTTCTGGGAGATGCTGGGGTGAAGCCCGAGATATAATTCCTCCAGCTTTTGGTTACCGACGCAGCTCCAAGGGCCAGTGGAGAAGGGCTGGGGATGCTTTGTCCGAGGGGGGAAAGTACAATAGCCCCTAAGTGCCGGCATCTCTCGGGCTGCCCCACGCTCGCTCCCTCGTGGGCACCGAAAACCCCGGCAGTCGCAAAAAAAAAAAAAGATTGGCGGTGGGGTTGGAAGCGTGCGGGACAATGCGGGTCCACTTCAGGTCCCCTTGAGAGGGTATTATGGCGAGGGAAAATATTTGTGCTCTGAAGATGACACTCTCCATTTTGTTAATGGCTCTCATCCGGCACTGATAATCACACCCACCGCACTCCTGTCAGTTGTCTGCCGGTTCCCAATTAATGGGGCATGCTCAGAGAAAGCATCCCTTTTTCTGCAACCAAGACAATTCCATTGTGTTCACCTACTTGAGAAGAGGGAAAGGTGAATATGAGGGCATTTGGCATTGTAAATTACCAATAAAACACAAACTGAAAGAGCACCCCTCCAATAAATTAGGAGTCTTTACTCCCATTGGGTCACGCATTGGGAAAGGCGCATTCAGGCTTGCAGCGGGAGAATTTTGTGCAGAAACTAGTGCAACTTAATCACTTTTTGCCTAACCCTATTATTACTTGCAAAAAAAGTACTGCTTCCTTAAAAAAGCTGTACCAGATTTATGTTTCGCACACTCGCAATATCGTGCAACGGTCCAAATAGACACATTAACGCAGGCTGCTGACAACAGCAAAAAGGTGATGCCATTATGTACAAGGAGCTGCCAGAAGTGTCTTTTTAAAAAAAAATCCATGTTTTGCTATGCAAGGAGTAGTAAAAATCTTGGTAAGAAGTTTAGCATCTCCAGAAAAGACATAGCCAAGCCACGGACTTTCACTCTTGCCCAAGCACAAAACAAAATGAAACAAAACAAAACAGCAAAACAAAGCAAAACCCTCTCTGCAGAGGCATACCATTATCTGGATTTAAAGTTGAGTATCTGAGCCCTCTCAACAAATACGCACGCGGTATTAAATACAAGGGCAATACGGGGGCGTTCCCCTCCCAATGGCTGACCACTTTATTTTTCACTATCACTCATATAAAGCCCGTCACATTTAACTTGAGTCGAGCATTATAAAAACCATGAAACTGTAACCCATGTCTTTTGTTTCATCTCAAATATAAGCTGCTTGAGGCAGAGAGGCAGGCAGGTGAGCAGAGAACAGCCAGAATGGGGAGACCTCCGCAAAGCCAAGCACAGGAAAACTCAGTTTGCTCAGGATGAGTGAGTTACAGTCCCAGTCAGCAAGTCAGGTCCCTAGCTGGGGTAAATCAGCTTACATTCTTCACACCTAAGTTATTTACTGCATTCAGGTGCTTCTTGATGACATTCTTGTTTCTGTGATGCTCCGGTTCCCTGGTCCAGTTTTACAGGGAGTATGGAGTATTTAATACACACAGACATTCCAAGGGAGAGATCTTACATCAATGATACTTGTGGAAAGCTTAAAAAATTAAACTGTTTTTCAGTGCTTCGCTTGAAAAATTAAAGAAGCTATTTTAGATAACAGAACATCATCTTCCGTTGGCAACTGACAAGTATCAGGTAAATACGTCCCTGAAGGCTTTTCTGAAAGGTGCTCACATGTCATCATCATTACTATGAAGAATGAAGTTGCTCTATTGACTTCACTGGACTTAGGCCAATTTCCAACTCCAGAGCAGTAATGATGGCATCGTCACAATTACATATTTTGGCTGCAGTAATTGCATAACAATTGTGTTTTATTAGAAATACCAAACATTTCCTCAGTGCACCAGGTGCTAGCATTGCCAGTACTGCCATCATGAATTCCTTTGGCTTCCCTTTCTGCTCCATGCTCACCAACCTTAAAAAATAATGCTGGACTGCGTTTCTAGTAATGCTTCAGACAGGAAAAAAATTGTTCTTCCAGGTCCCCTCCAGCGGTGGCTCTTCCCTGAAGGAAACTCTTCTTCGTTCCCATTTTAGTGGGACAGTCTGCAACCCCCTGGATGGGTGGTTATTTCTGAGGGGGAACTCAAACCAGCATTCACCGTTTTGGCAAAGAGTACATCCTGAAAGAGGAATTTTCAAGGCTGTGGAGCAGGAGGAGGGATAGTCTTCTCAAAAAGTTGCTCTGGCTTGGACAACCCAAACAAGTAAAGATCAGGAAAAACTCCACAGAAGCTGTGTTAAACTGTCGCAGCTTTTCCACGTAAATACTTTGTCGTTGACATAAATAATTTTGGGTTAGATTACAGAGGCAGGCTGAATCAATATAGCCCCAGGGGTGAAAAGCTGCACCACATTAATAGAAGTGGTGACAGTACTGTAGACGTATCAGAGTCTGCATCTTGGGCTGTTGCTTGAGGAGGCTAACTTTGCTGATTCGAAGGAGGACTTGTAACACCTTGATTATTGGTCTACATGTGTGCCCGACCTCTGTTTGCCTTTCCCCACTCTATGTAGGAATTATAAGCCCCCTTGCTAATCAGCCTTACTGTTACTCAGAAAGCTCCTTAAGGTCTTCTGCTTATGGACATAAAGTTTCCTCCCAGCTCCTGGATCATCGTGAACAACACACACAAAGCCTGTGGGAGCTTTTCTCAGGGAAAACACCCTCTGTTTCTCCACAGCACAACAGCAGATGAAAGCACATCCTTTCTAGCCCACATGTGGGGAGTAGCCTTGGGGCTGGTATCTTAAACTAGTAGCCTGTGGGGAAAAGCCCAAAGAAGCAGACAGCCAGGCTGTGGCAGCGTTGGCTGGAGACGCAGAGTCCTGAGAGGTGGAGAGTGTTTAGATGATTATGCCGGCTGCTCATGCTAAACCCATAGTTACTTGGTATTTATGCCCTATGGCCAACATCTCACCAACTTGGGAGTGGGCACTATGCCATTTTAACAGATGGGCCTGAGTGATTTCAGCTAAGAGATTGTGTATGTCCATCAAATATGTTTGTTTAGGGAACCATTCCCAGCCTGGAAACACAGGACCTATAATGTGGTCTCCAGTAAGATAACACTATCAGCTTTGGATCTCATCTGCCCAGTGGTAAGCACAGACTGCAATTCTTTCTCTCCACTTCTATTCCCGCTGCCCTGCCAAAGTGAATGCCATCATTGCACCCTGCAGAGGCAGAGATGGCCAGGCTGTCATGGTCCCCGCATCTAGAGGCGTGCAGCTAAACCACACAGTATCCCTGGGGACAAGGCAATGGGAATGCCCAGAAAGGGGGAAGCCTTCAGCCCTATTTAGGTGTTCAAGGCCAGGCTGGACGTGGCCTTGGGCAACCTGGTCTAGTGGGAGGTATCCTGTCTATGGCAGGAGGGTTGGAACTTGATGATCTTCAAGGTCCTTTCCAACCTAAACCATTCTATGATTTGTACCTCATCACATCTCCTCCTGCGGAACATCTGGCACCACACACCACCCAGCTGGAGGCCAAACCAAAGGATGTGTGAGCAGAGCAAGGTCCTCAGCCCCAAGAGAAGATGACAGGGCTCAGTTCTGAGACACTGCCCATAGGAGAGAGGACAGTGGGGCAAGGGGTGTTAAAACCCTTGGATCACAACTGTGCACAAGCCTCTGACTTGTACACGCCATACCAATGTGGGCATTGCCAGTGTGAAGGCAGTGAGCTGTCTCACAGCAACAGGACCCAGAGCTGCTGGGCATGGGAACAGCAAGGTGAGCTCCACCTGACACTTGCAGATTTGCTCCTCAAACTGCTCTAAGCAAATATTACTACTTTTTTAAATGTTCCTTTTTTTTTTGGTCAAGCTTCTTTTGATAAATGCCCATGTTTTAGTAGGCATCTAGTGCTGCAGCCTCAAATCACCACCAGTGGTAAGCAGCTATGGAGCAGAATGATCCCTCCTTGATGCGCCTTCCAGGGACAAACATCAGTACAAGAGGGATATTTGCTGTCTCTCAGGTGCCTTTAATGGCCAGATGAGAAAGTGTTCTGTGCTTATACTGCCAGCCTTGCTCTGAACAATCTGCCCAGGCGATCCTCTGTGGAGGGGCTTTTGGTGCTTCAGACCTAGCTGGCTCTGAGTGTGATGCCCCTGCAAGCAGAGACTGTCTGTGACAGACGCCTGCCCCTTGTTAGTCATTTCAATGCTCTTTAGCACAGTGGTTTTGGCCATACTGTGCTCTTTCCCCAGCCCCCTGGATGGTGAGACCCCTGCCAATGCAGGAGCATCCTGAATCCCACCTCGGCAAGAGAACTTTGGGAGGGACATCAGAAAAGGAAATGATGCCTGGCTGCACGCTAGAAGAACGACAGTGAGGAAGGGAGGGGAAGAAGTATATGGATGTATAAGACTAATTGCCCATGTGCAATATGCCACAGGCTAAGCAGGGCTGCACATCCCCTCCTCCTCCCCTGAGGCAAGAGCTGCCGGGGTGGGAGCTAGGAGACAGCTGGGCAGACAGGGGTGAAAACTGGTGAGGAGATACTCTCCCAAGGCTCCTGGCTGAGCGCTCACCCCATCGAGGTGCAGGATGCTACAGCTTGGCCTCGGAGCTGGCATGAACAACCCTGGCTGGCCAACACAGAGCATGTCCGAGGTTCAAATCCACTGGGGCAAAACTTCCAGACAGAAACGGAAGGCACATCCGGGGATATCCAAATGTAGGATGGCCTTGGACAGACTGATGGCAGGAAGCCAAGGTCAACCGCTGGGACATTCAGCTCAAGGGAGAGCCTGGGTGGTGAGGTAGGGAGACTATCTGAGCACTGCAGGAGGCAGGCGGGCTCCCAGATGTGACAAACTACCGTGGCAAAGCAGCCCCTTCTCAATAAGAAGTATGTAGAAAGTCCACATGGGATATGATATATGCTAAAATGTCCATCACTTTTTTTTACCTGAGCAATACATAGCTGCAAAAGATGACATCAAAAGTTTGTCCCAATCTTCAGAAGTCTTCTCATTCAGAGTGAATCCAGATGAAAACCCTGAAAAGTGAGAAAGTCTTTTCCTGATTCATGCTTCATATTTTTCCGACAGATCTGGGGGAAAAAAAAAATAATCTGTTTTATCCCTTCAGTTGTGTATGTTTCTTCAGAAGCAAAAGGCCTTATCTGATACTAAAAGAGTGCACACTGGATTCTTAAACTTCCCATGTGAGGACGCTTGCCTGTATATCCTTCCCTACCCAAGGGATGGTCTTAACAAAGCTACTAAGTTGTCATGGGATGGTTCTGTCCGGCTAAGGATTTTCTTTTGATTTTTTTCCTTTCCTCTTGGAAGCCCACTCCTGCCCGACACGGCACATGTGCAAACATGTAGAGACAAACATTTTCTTTTCCCTTCTCCCCCGCACCAGCATCTTCTACCCATATGGGACAGATAATCCCTTTTCATATCGGCTCATCTTCTTCTTTCAACACAATTTCCTTGACATCCCAAATTACAACCAAATGGGGGAACGGAGGAATGAGCCTGAAATCAATTTCAGATCACTCAAAAGAAATAGATTTATAGCAGAAATAAATCAACAAAACCTTTGAGGGTAGATCCCTGAATTCTTGCTTCAGTCCTTGACATATTTAGTACCTGTTGATAGAGGCTAAGACAGCACACGGTCACCGAGGCGAGGGGCTGGGAAGCGGGATGAGCATCCCTGGCAGGGTGGGATCGGCCGGCTTTGGGTCAAGAGATTCGGATCCAAGCGCCCATGAGGACAGATAAGATACTTAACCTCCCTGCCCCCGTGCAGCCCCACTTAGGAAGAGAGCATAACATCATCTGCCCCGTGCAGACCGTCTGGGACTCAGCAAGGTCCATCCAGCCCCTCACCTGCAGTGTCTGTAAGCAGATGTAAATAATAGTGCCCTGGTTGTCCCAGTGGTGTTTTTAGCCCTACGTGGCTAAAAAGAGTCTGGAGAACCCAATCTACGCCCTGTGCCTTGGCTTAAAGCATGAGAAAGACTACACAACGTTTAGGCCGCAGTTATTTGGGAGGTAACACGGTGTTTCCCAAATGGTGAGAAACGGCACAATTGACAAATAAACTGCCCTAATCTCAAAGCTGAAGCAAGCCGGTGGCACGTGGGAGCAAACCTAAGTCACCACGGATGCTAATGCTGCGACGAAGATACGGGAGCTGACTTTGGGAAGTCAAGAGGTTTTGAGATTAATGTGGGAAGTCAAGGCGAGAGGTTGCCTCAAGGTCAGGCTCTGCCCCTCCAGTGCGCCCATGTCAGGGCTGGTGCTGAGACCCAGGGATTGTGCCCCTAATTTGGTTGTTAGTTTGGGTACACACTTAAATGGGAAGAAAACAGTTTGTTGCCAGAGACGAGGGGGGCCAATCTCCTTCATGAAGGCCGGTGGCAAATGCCTGTGAAGATCAGCAGGAGCAGGTTGGTTTCCAGTCGCTAAAAAGGGGAACACGGATTTTAAACCTCAATTTTTTAACACATTTTCTTTCTTTCTTTCTAGAAACGTGAAAAGCTTTTCTCTTAATTAGCACTGAAGTTTAGGTATTTTTTGAAAGTGGTACCTAAGGAAAAAAAAATCTTACATTATTATGCACTTACATCAAAGGTCTCGATTTTAATTAATTTACTGTGGAAAAATTAACAAATTACAGTCCTAAGTACTGGAGCATATTGCTGGTTTTGTTTCTCTCTCTTTCAAGAGATTTAATTTGGCTTTGAAATCAACAGGACTACTTCAGGAAGGAGGTACTTTTCAGCATGGGGAAGGGTAATAAAACCTGGTCTTTTGTTTTGAAATTAACTGCCTGCTATAACTTGTCTCCCTGTTACAATGTGCTCCGAGGGTCCTTTAAAAGATATCATAGGGTGTGTGCTAACAGGTCTGCAGGTGAATGCTTTCCTTTTGTGCTAGGAAGATGCTGTGTTCCCACTTAAATTATGAGCATTATGCATGGGGCAGGAGAGATGGACCTGTACTAGATACGAAAGGAAAATATTTTCCCCTTTTTAAAAGCAGAGCCCATGGTTTGGTGATCCCTGGGCATTGGTAGGCTGTGTGGGGTTTATGTCTTTTTATTTTGGGGGAGGCATATGCAGGACTTTGATGTCAGCACAATAGTGCATGTGTACATGTTGTCTGTCTATGAAATACGTAACATATAGTCCCTACTATAGTATTTTTACTTTTGGAAATATGGTTAGACTATATCAACCACCCTCTAAAGCTACTCCTCTGATCACCCTGGGGACTAACACAGCAGTGGCCGGGCTGCTGGACACACTGGGGAGCTCTCAGCTAACCCCATGTTCTCGTTAGCTCATGCCTCCTGAGCATGGTCCCTCCACGATGCCGCTAGCATCAGTCCTGCTTCCCAGCAGCTCTCCTTCTGCTGCCTGGCGGGTGTGAGCAGAGGTGCTGGCCACCAAGGAGTGGGGTGGCCAGGTGACCCCTGCCCCAGCAGCCAGCAGCAAAGGTGATGCCTCCATAAAAAAATCAGGGGAGGGCACGGGAAATTAAATAAACTGAGTTCTGAAGTAGGAAGCCCATAAATACAAACCCATTGATGAGCACTGAGGATCCTCTCAGGGAACGCATGGAGACCACCACTGCCCTGGGACACCAGGGGTCCATTGTGCCCCCCAGGGGCCAGGACAGGACATTCACCCAGGCTTTGGCCAGCAGCCGCTTGCTTGAGCATGCTGTTTCCCGCCAGCATGGTGACCGTGCTGGCATGGCTGTACAGCTCCAGCACCCGTCCCAGCTCACTCAGGTACTGCCCAGGGCACCCCGAGCACCAGAGGTGGGATTCTCCTCTCCTCGGAGCCGTCAGCAGCCAAGCGCAGCAAGCGTGCCAGGGCTGGCCAGGTAGGAAAGAGATTTCCTTTTGCCTTATGATTCGGCCTCCACAATGCCTTACAGCACTGGCTGGAACCGAGAATAAAACCATTTGTCATGTTATTGCTGAACAAACAGTTTGCAAAGAGCTGCCTCGGGGAAGGCGCAAGGTACCGGGGTTGCCGGTGCTGCTGATTAGATTGAAGACTTGGAGCACGATCCTTCATCCCCACACTGGCAGCGGCATGGAGATTTAGCTCTCAATATTCATTTTCCAGTTCCTAAAAGTTTCAGGTTCACATCTGGCTACAATCTATATGACAGAGGCCCGGTTCAGATCTCCGCTCCAATACCTCAGAGGCTGCCCCAGTGCTGACGCGCGGCAGAGGCTGCCAGCCATACGTAGGTGCACTGGGAAGCACGGCGCGTGTGCAGCAGAGCATGCCCGGTGGCACGCCGGGACAGCTTTTCAGTCACTCGAGTCCCTAACCGATGGGCAAGCCCAGCCCTGTCCTACCTCTACATTGACGGATTTCATTAGGTCTCATTTTCCCCTTCAAAGCTCGAGGAAGTCTCAAAGCATCCAGAGTGTCGACACGAGTCTCGAGTCATCACAACAATATCACAGCTAATGAGATCAAAGAAGAAGTTGTTATCTCATCCCTCCTGCCAAAAGCTGCGGGCAGGCAGTGGGACTGCTGACTTGGGAACATCTAAATTTTGGCTGGTACCAGCTCCCTGTCTGTAGGACATACCATGTAAGCCAGGAGAGATGCAGTGCGCGGGAGGGAAGGCAATAATTCCTACCTCTGAGCAGAATTTAAAAATTGAAAGTAGCATCTATTCAGCTCCTCCAAGCCATTTCAAAGGACTTGTAAGGCTCCGGCTACCATTGTGCGGCTGGTAATTCTGTGTCACAACTAATTACCGCCTAATAGCCGTTGTGGGGACAAAGTCCCTGGTTTAAAAGAGAAGTCTATTTCGTCTCGCATTCAGGCCTAATCTGACCCTGAATAGCAGAGATTACATGAGGTAATACAGCAGTTATTTCTACCTGCTGTAGTTCATAAGCTCCATCTCCAGCTGAGGCAAAAACCCCCTCCCCCTTTACAAAGATTATTTGTCATTAAAATCCTCAGTAGCTTTTTTTTTTCCTTCTTTTTTTTTTTTTTTTTTTAAATCTGGATGTTGCCTACACTTTCAGAAAGGTTTTTGAAGGAAGATTAGCAGGATTAGGAAAGGTTCACATATGTTCAGCTTCACTATTGGTATTCAAGACATCACAACTCCACCACCACCCAGGAAGCCCAAGAAAACCGAGAGCAGAGACAGAAAGGCAGAAAGAAAGAGGCCTCCTGGCCAGAGAAAGCGAAGAGTGCTCCAGCAAGTAAAACAGTCGAGTCAGACCCGGGGCTGCGGAGGCTGTCACTCCACAGAAATCCTTGCCTTTCACTCCAGCAAAAATATGGCTCTTACTCAGTACCTCGTAACTACGCGTGCCTGCAGTCGTGCTAGCGGGCCAGCCTTGCTCCCCTGCTAATAGCCCAGGCAGACGCGCTGTGAGAGATTTGCAGCCACAGAGGAGCATTTCCACAGGCAGATACCAGCCTTGAAATATTTTAGGTGGCACAAATGCCCACAGCAAAGCAAGAGGGAAATGTATGCAACGCACACGGGAGGTGTCTGACCTCGACTTGGTAGTGTCGGGTGGGCTGCACAGAACGGCAAACAGGTGAGATCACCCACATGGATCCAGTAAAGGATGGGAAAAGTGCAGGTGCCAGGGCATGGCTCCCTGTTGCCCTACAGGTCACCCTCATGGTCCTCAGCCCTTTTTCTGGTGTCATGAGGGACACAGAGCTGACATAAAAGTACCTCGCTTCGTCCTGCCGGCCGCTTCCCAAGGAGTCGTGAAACAAGAGTGTGGCAATACGGAGCCACCTGCTTGCTCGGAGAGATTTAACCTCAGCAAGGGTACAGGTCCCTTCATCAGGATGTGTCACATGCCCAGGGCAATTCGAGAGAGCACTTGGATTTCTTCAGAGTTATGATGGGAGGAAAGATGGTTGGAAATGGGGGAGTAGAAGGCCATTGAGCCAACCAGCATAAACTGTGTCCTTGCTGGTAAACCGCAAAATTACATACCTAAACTTTTCATTTTTTGAGAAAATGGGATTTTTCTGGATGCAAATCTATTGGTACAGGTCAACACCTGTCCAGTCAAAATACATGGAGATCTTTCTTCAAGTTGATTTTTGTTTGCACTATAAACAGCTAAGCAAGGTTTAAATCCATGCAAACATGCTCTGAATATAGGGACCTTTCTCATGCCTGGAGAACAGCTTACATGGTCATTGTGAATTTTCTCCCTTTTTGGGAAACAACTTTTCTCCTTGTTTCAGATTTTCCAGATAAACCCCAAGCTATCCTCAACAGTCTTTCTCCTACCTTGTACCTTCTTTCTCATCAACACCCTGGCGCCTCCTCCCTTCCCCCCGAGGTCCTCACTCCTAACTCTGCATCACTTTGCTCCTTTCCTCCACCCCCCATCCCTGGAAACACTCCTTGCTCTCCACTCCCTCACCCATCCCCTTCCCTCTCCCAAGAGCTTGCATTTCTGCCCTCTATCACTACATGTTCCCTGACCTTCCCAAGCTTTTCCCTCACAAGTTGCTCGACCTGAACCTCCTTGTTGCTCCTGAACCCCGTCAGGCTCCTTCCTGAGCCTTCCCGGTTTCCCTGCCCTGGCCCCCCCTCACACCTCCGTGCCAGGCACCCCAGCAGCTAACACGAGAGGTGGCCGCAAACGGCAGGGCCTCAGCCCCTCTGGGGTTTTGGCAATGAAATCCTTCCAGCTCTTCTGAGATTCTCACCCTTCAAGGCGGCTTTGGAGGATGTATGGCTCAGGCGAAGCACGCCAGGACCTCACTCGTATCGTCAGTGGATTGACAGGGGGAGGCTTCATGTGGAACTGTTAAAACAAGCGATGTTATTTAAGGCATTTATATTTTCACTCGCAAACATTTTCTTCAAGCGGTTCCAAGGCAACATGTGCTTTAAATCGTTGCGCCTCGATAAAGTGAGCCCAGGCGCACGTGGGAGTGGGTCAGGGCCGCCGCTCCGGCCAGGCAAGCAATGCTCCCCACCCCACTCGGCGAAGGGAGAAACAGTGCGAAGAACCCAAGGTAATAAATTCAGCATGTTATACAAAAGATCAAAACTCCTGCCAGCATGTTACCGAAAGCAAGGAATCTCTCTTTTTTTTTTTTATCTCCCAGCAAATACATAAAACCCCTGCCAACTAAAGAACATCTTTCTATAGCTCAACAGCTTGGGGAGGGACTGTCCACAGGGTACCTTTTAAGCAACTCAAATGGGGAAGGGGGAGCGACTACAGCACAGGAACACGAACAGTGTGTCAGGAGGGCTGATCTCCTAAGCAGAGAGGGGCTCTTTAAGCATAGTGCGGGGTTGACAGGGCCACCAAGTCCTGTAAAATGCTATCCCACGTGAGTCTGCAAAAATAATTTCAAGGGGGGAGCTTGGAACGAAGTAGTCTCGCTGGGGCATCGGCTCCTGTGAAGACAAATCCTTTCTGAATGGTTTGTATTTTAGGAGGCAAGGGAGGGAGAGACCACAGAACCTTCTGATTCAAAGCATCAGATCTTGTACTTCTACATAACCCTCATCCATCTTTTGCATTTGAGCGAGTATTAAAAATCCTGGGTGATGCAGCATTTGCACAGCAGTTAAACTTGAGTAATGCCTTCTTTTTTTTTTTTTTCTTTCCTGGTGCTATACAGATTTTATCTTTCTCAAGCAGATGAATGACAGCTCTCACTTGCAGAAGGTGCTGATTCAGAATTTTATCTGAAACAGCACATATATGGTGCCTCCTGTAAAATAGTTCTTTTATCCCGGAAAGGGGAATCAAACTTCACTCCCAGGACAGATGCGATAAATCCCTCTGCTGTTCCCACAAGAACTGGGGGTCCTCACTCCTTTGGGGACAACAGGAGTTTTGCCATGGCGAGATTTTGTCTCTTCCTGCAAAACTTAGTACTACTGCCCGGCTGAACACAGAAAAACAGTCCCTGCAAAACTCAACGCTGCTCACCTGCTTCAGCATCTCCCCCGCACCTGGGATTGTGCATCTTAGATGGCCATCGGGGGATGCCCCACCATAAGCCCAATGGTGGGAAACGCAACATGAGCGCGGTTGTCTCTTGCATTCAGTTTTCCTTCTTGTTCTTAAAAGGGAAAAGGACAAAAAGAAAAAGGCCAGGGGGGAGGTGGGGGAGGAGAACCCAAACCACTGTGAATAACTCTGCTGCTCAAGTGTTTGACATAGGCGCTGGCGGTGGCAGGGGGCCAGGCCCTGCAGCCCACCTCCGCACCCGTTCCCGCGGGAGCAGGGGTGCATATTCATGAGTGGGAGGAGGCCTCACCCACACGGTATAAATCCCCATCGGCTGAGTTGCATGAAAAGAACAGCTATTTTCTGTTTCTTCTGCTAGAAGCAGCATCCCTTCCCCTCAGCAGCGGGTTAATGCACAGAGGGGAGGCAAGCATCGCCTGTCAAGGAAGGCACGGCCCGGCTGTGCGTGCAGCCGGAGCTCCCAGCCGGAGCAGCACACATTTCCCCAGGACTTCAAGGGATGCGCCGCATTTTTTTACAGTCTGAAAAATCAGTGGCAAATCCCTATCTCGCTCCTTCGGCTGTGCCCCTGAAGCAAGCCCATGGGAACAGCAGTGGGGTAAACTCCCGGGCTACCCCAGCACATCGCTGCAGGCTTCCCTCCTTTTGCCAAGGGGTAGTTAGCAGGAGGTGCCGGGAAGCCTCCTCAGATGGTGTCAGGAGACCTTCCGCTCCACGGTCAGCTGGTGGAGCTGGGACCCGGGGTGTGAGCGGGTATGGCGGGCATCACTCTACAAAGATAGAGAAGAGCCCCATAAAAGCCAGCGCGCTGCCTTCCTGTGTCATGTCCGACTGTCCGGGAGCAACCACCCCTCCCAGCTGAACATCTCAGGGATGGAGCTTATAAACACAACCAAAGAGCTAGAAAGTGCCTGGGAAGCCCAACAAAGTTGGGAAGAGTCGATGAGAGACATATGGTTCCAGGACTCCCTAAAAAAATGTAATTGCTATCTTCAGGTGGCCGCGCGCCCTCTCCTTCTAATGAGTAAGATATTTAAAGTCCTGAACTGTTTATGTGACATTTCAATAAATAATGTGGAGATTTGACAACATTTCCATATTCCTCCTTTAATGTCTGAATGTCTCTGACTTAATCCCAGTTCCTTGGCATTTATTACTGTTTGTTACACTAACAAGTGAGATTATGAGAATTCTAATGAAGGCTTCCAGTGAAAAACTCTGTGATTAAAATGCCATAATAACAGTTGCATGCATTTATGTGCCTGATTATCATAATCTATTTAGCACAAGTAAACATACAAACAGAAGGAGAAAAGCGAGCCCACTGACACTTCAGCTAAAGGAGAATTGGAAATGAGGGAGAAACAATGTAAATATGTAAATGTCTTTGTGTATTCTTTTTATCTTTTTTTCTCATCCTTGCTTTTTTTCCCCCTGTTTGCTAATGAGACATCTATGGTTCATCACATGTGGTCCCTCTTTGCTTGGCCGAGGTGCGGTTTCGGGCCATCTGCTGGGGCCACTCTCCCGAACAATGCCACCCAGAAAGCAAGGGAGACGTTCGTCGCAACCTTTGACATCATGGGCGACAAGAGATGGTGTCGTACAGACTTGGGGCTTTGATATGTTCATTCCGAACACTTAGTTCAGCTGTTACTCCATTAATGCAAGTCCCGGTATGACACTGGAAGGCAACACCCCCCAAAATTCTCAACAACTTAAGGAGAAATCTCGCCAGATTTCTAGTATAGACTTTTTCTACCCAGCCTTCTTTTTTTTTTCCACATTAAAGAACAGATTGGCTAAGAACTTCTCCATCCCAAGGGTCAAGGGCCTCCCATAATGCTGACAGTGAAACGCCTACGGTCAGAGAGTGGTTCTGCATGAGCCCAACCGTTGTTGCCACCATATGAAACCCATTCTTCTGAAGGGCACCGGCACCTTCAGATGGGGGAACATTTCCATGACGAGCACGCAGCAACAAAATCCTTGGGGCTCAGTCAGACAGATACAATAACCTATTAGCAACAGGATTTTTAAAGCATTTTTCTCCTGAGCACAGGTAGGGACGGGACAAAGGAATAACCTGAGGAAAATTTTGTTTCCAGCAAGTGTTTGCATGGGAAGCAAAACATACCCCATGTTTTCATGTTCTGCTCATCACTAAAACTCTGCCAGGACCCTCTCCTTTCCAAGGAGCTCTCAATCAAATTAAAGATATGGGAAGTGGAAAAGAGCTGGGGGGTAGTATAAGAGTGCCATATACAGACAAATGGTGACCGTGGGATGAAGGCAGGTCAGACCAGCTCACCAGGTTGAACATGTGTGTGGTTTTCTAATCCCATTGGTGTTCAGGTTGGTTGGTGCAATGCAAAACCCCCGGTTCAAGGGGGTCCCCAGTTCAGACCTCCTGTGGGACAGAAAACTGTGTGGCTGGGCAAATCACAGCGTAGAACTGTAATTCCCTCTCCAGTGCCGTTTCCTTGCCTCTGTCCGTCTAAAAGCCAATCTTAGCAGTTTCATTGATTTGTTGCTCTCGGTTGTTCCCACTGGTCCTTCCCTGCTATGGCAGCTCATTTTGGGAGGATTTGCGCATGAGGGACAGCATCAAGCCTGGGGAAAGTCAAACATCATTTTTCACTAGTGTTGTATCTCCTCTGTAACTGAGCAGTATCTGGACTAAACAACAGCTGAGGCTGGCAGGTGTTCACCTCCCATCTCTGGGTCCAAGGAAAGGCACGATGCACCGAGCACCTCTGCTTAGCAAGGTGACATTTCAGCAGAGGTCCCACTCCTCTGCAGACTAGAAATGCTTCAGCAGCCACGTAGAAACAGTGCCTCATAGTTATTTCCCTACGGAGCCCTGAAAAAGAAGCCTCAGCGTGAAACTGATCCTGAAAAGAGCTTGAACACTTTACAATGTGGTGGTCAACAGATGCCTGCCCAGGATGCCCAGGGCAGGAGGTGCCAGTGGGGCAGCGTGCCAGCCCGCCAGCACTGCGCTTTCGTGGTGTTTCAGCCTCTTCCTCCTCATTTGCCCATAAGAGATGGTATTGTCCCAGAGAAGTGAAATAGTTGGTAACACATAGCAGCTGTTAAAACAAAATAGCTATCATACTGTTTTACAAGCTTTAGGAATTCCATTTCATGAAGGCAATAAAATGGTGGCATGGAGTTATCCATTGCATCCTTAAAGTTTTTCCTCCAGCACTGTGTTAAATGAAATCATACTGTAAAAGATATAGCATCTTCCATTAAACACAACAAACAACGGTGAGAAAGCTTGTATGTCTTATGCCTGCACTGAAGAGTTAAAGGGGGTCTGGATGAGGTGGTTTTGATAATGTCTTAAGGTCAGAGAAAGTCAATCCCCATTAACCTCACAGGCATGAAACTTGTCCTGTTGGAGTAAATGGCCGTGCTTGAGAGGAGTGATGCCTGAGCCCGAAAGATACAGGACACAGAATCTAGCCTGGGTTTTAAATAGCAATCTAATTATTTTGTTGTAGATGACAGCAGGCTCACAAGTGACAAAAGTTTATTTATAAAGAGGTGGGGTTTTTTCTGCTAGATGAGAATAGAAGATGGCCCATTCCCTGCATATTTTTAATCCTTCAAATATCACAAACATCAGCTCTGGTATTTCTGAGACTTCCCTCTGGGTGACTCCTGTGAAGATTAGAAGCTTTTCCAGTCTCTGATTGAATGGGAAGACATGCTGAGTTTTTGGCAAAGAGCATGTGTCTTCAACATTTCAATTGAACAAGTGTTAACAAAAACAAATCTAGCACTGAAAA
>NW_009646936.1:612858-615127 GCF_000708025.1 Charadrius vociferus | reverse complement strand
AAGCACAGACACCCGCGGGGGAATGGGAGTTTTTGGCGGTTTTTTTAACCGTGTAAAGCGAAGGGGTTCCCAGGCGGCCACCGTCCCCAAGGCCGGCGGCCGGGGCGGGCCGGGGTCCCCGTGGGGTGTGAGCCGGTCCCGGCCCGACAGCCCCCCCGGGCTCCTGCTTTGCGGGGTTTGCCCCTTCCTTCTGCGGCTCACCCCATGCCAACCCTTTCAGAGGAGGGAAACGGGGCTTGGAAAGCAGTCTCTCCAACCCCAGCATCCCCCTCCAACGATGATGAGAAATATCCCCCCCTACGCCCCTTTTCCAGAGACACCCAGTCCCGGGGAGAAGCTCCCCTTCCCAGCACCCTCAGTTACCGATTTTGGCAAACAAACCCCATTTAACGCGACGGGAGATGAAGCCCCGGGGACCAACGCCGAGGAGGGCGACAGGCCACAGGCGGGATGCTGATTGCCCCAGTGCCTTCTCCAACAGGAGAGCTGGCCCTGATCTTGGTGTGGGTTTTTTCTGCTAGATGAGAATAGAAGATGGCCCATTCCCTGCATATTTTTAATCCTTCAAATATCACAAACATCAGCTCTGGTATTTCTGAGACTTCCCTCTGGGTGACTCCTGTGAAGATTAGAAGCTTTTCCAGTCTCTGATTGAATGGGAAGACATGCTGAGTTTTTGGCAAAGAGCATGTGTCTTCAACATTTCAATTGAACAAGTGTTAACAAAAACAAATCTAGCACTGAAAAGAAAAAAAAAAGAAAAAAAAAAAAAGGATCCCACCAGAGTAAAAATTATGAACTGGGGTCCACTTCTTGGACATCACAGGTACCAAATGTGTTAGCTGGGCAGGTGGAACGGCATCAAAGCCTGCAGGCTGGGCTTCATTTGTAAGTCCAGAACAATGGCAAAAAAATATGTTTGTATCTGATTCAGATACATCCAGAAGGAGAATGAGAGGAAGAGGAAGAGGAAGAGGAAGAGGAAGAGGAAGAGGAAGAGAAGAGAAGAGAAGAGAAGAGAAGAGAAGAGAAGAGAAGAGAAGAGAAGAGAAGAGAAGAGAAGAGAAGAGAAGAGAAGAGAAGAGAAGAGAAGAGAAGAGAAGAGAAGAGAAGAGAAGAGAAGAGAAGAGAAGAGAAGAGAAGAGAAGAGAAGAGAAGAGAAGAGAAGAGAAGAGAAGAGAAGAGAAGAGAAGAGAAGAGAAGAGAAGAGAAGAGAAGAAAGAAAAGGAAACAAAAGTAAAGGAAAAGGAAAATAAAAAAAGAAAAGAAAAGCCAAACCTGAAGTTTTGAGAAGTTATTCCCTGACCTGAGACTCGTCTCATATGTTTAAGCAGGGAGCAGGGAGCTTGCAGGCAAACCCCACATCCTCATGCCCTCAGTGTCAGGTGCTGGGATTTGTGGTCCTGCCATGTTGGGGTCGGGGGGTGCAACTGTGATGGCAGTGGACTCCCTGAAGCCCACACTCTCAACTGAAAAGTTTAAAAGGCTCCAGAGCTGCAAAGCCCAACTTGGAGCCCACAGCGCTGCTAACAGATGGGAGGCAGACAGCACTGGGGATCAGGCCTTACAGTTTCAGAGGCATCATTAAAACTGTTTTCAGCTGCCAGTCCTCAAGGACCCGCAGTCACCCAGAGGCTCTTCATCCTTCTTATGCCTCAGGTTCCTTACAGCCAGACAGGGGCACTTTCAGAGTAGCCGTATGGGTATCCATGAGCAAAGGACCCTGGGCTGTAAGCCTGGAGGGAATATGGGCAATAACAATCCGAAACAATAACCTAATGACATTCTGAGTGATTTTCAACATGAAAGCAACGGTCTGGTTTTTATTAAGTTATCATTTAATCATGTTCCCTGATTGCCTTCATTCACGCCTTAGTTGCCTACAGTCATGATTTAAAAAAAAAAAAAAAAGGAGAAAAAAAAAAAAAGCAACATAGAAATAGGTAAGAAAATAGGCTCTGCTTCCACATTTTTTTAGTGTCAAAAGCAAGTTGGGGTGAAGGGCTCCTCTGGGAGCGCTCCGTGGCCGCCTTCCCCAGACTCCCCGACGAGAGGCAGTGTGAACCGAGGTGGGGAACGTGTGACAACTAATCTGACATCGCACGACAGAGATGTCCCCCTTTCCTCCTTGCACACACACACCCTCCTCCCGACAAGGACGGCAGAGAAGCAGCACCTCTCTGCCACCGTCCCGGCGCCGGCCCCGCCTCCGCGCAAACTCCGCGCTCCCCCGCGCAAGGAGCGCCGCGGGCTGCCGGCGGGACAGAGC
>NW_009646936.1:610496-611032 GCF_000708025.1 Charadrius vociferus | reverse complement strand
TACATATTTACCGGATGGTTGAGGCTTGCCGGGCCAGCTGGGAAACACACGGGTGTAAAAATAATACAACAAAGGCAAAGGGGCCGGGGGGCGGCGCGGGGGGGATTTACCCCCGTGGGAGGAAGCCCCGGCCCCGTTACATGGAGCTGCCGGGGCGAAGGGGCTCTCCGGGAGCCGGGCGAGGCCCGGGGGGAGGCGCTTCCGAAATTCACTTTTTTGTTAATGTCTTTTTTGTTGTTGTTCATGTCTCGTCTCTTTCTTTCTCCCTCTCCCCTCTCCTGCTCCGGTCTTGCTGGAGAGTTGTCTGGGAGTAGGTTTTGGTGGCCGCTCCGGCTTCTTCTCCCGGTCCCTGCGAGGCCGAAGCCGGGGGTCCCCACTGGGGAAATCCGCTCGTGGGGAACGGGATGACCGAAATCAATTATTTTCTCCCCCTCCGCCTCCCTTTGCAGCACTTAACGGGGGTACAACGACCAGGTCGCAGGGCAGGAGGGGACCCCCGCCGAGAGAAGCGGGCCGGCCGCCCGGTGCGTGTGGCA
>NW_009646936.1:608138-608870 GCF_000708025.1 Charadrius vociferus | reverse complement strand
CCCTCCCCGGGCGGCAGCGGGCCCCCGGCTCCCGGGGCCGTCGGAGGGGCGGCGAGAAGGGATGGAGCCCGGCCCGGGCTGTGCCCCGCTCCCCAAACGGCGGGGAAAAACCTCCTCGACACAAGTAAACGCCCGCGCATCTTCTCTATTTTTAATTTTACGTTGTTGTCGGTAACTTCGCTGGGAGGGGAAAATAGTCCTAGGCTCGTCGCAAACGGAGGAACCAAAACTGCAGAGGGGTTTTTACTCGTTTGCTCGTTTGTTTGTTTGTTTGTTTGTTTCCCCCCACCCCCTCCCGTCCCGGTTTCGTTTCTACACGCAGAGCCTTTGGAGCCCTTTCTGGGTCACGTCCCGCCCCGGAGAGCCCATCCCCGCGGCGCCCGGTCGCCGCTCCGGGGACTGCCGGCACCGGTGGGGAGCAGCGGGGCTCCGGGTGGAAGCGTAGCCGGGAAAGTCGGGTTATTTCCTCTTCCCCCGCTCCCCCGCCCTGCTGTTTTCTCGGGTTTCTTTCTGGTTCGGGATTTGTAAATATACCGTTCAACGATAACGACGCAAGTCCGCTCTGCCTGAGCTTTCCGTCCGTGCACTTGTACTGTGTAAGCCTCATGAGTGAGTAAGGGGTCGGTTTGCCTTGATTTCGTTGGTTTGGGTTCTTGGGGTTTGTTGGGTTTGTTTTGTGGGGTTTTTGTTTGTTTGTTTGTTTGTTTGTTTTTTAAGCGTATACACTTCCCC
>NW_009646936.1:606556-607233 GCF_000708025.1 Charadrius vociferus | reverse complement strand
GCGCTGCGGGGTCACCGGCCGCAAAGCCGGGAAGGGATGGGAACATTTTAGGCGCATCCTTGCCTTTTCCGGAAGTTTTTTATTAATTTGTTTCGCCGGCTAATCGAAACCGTTTGTTGGGGTTTTTTGGTTGGTTTTTTTTTCCCTCATTTGTTCATCGCAGAATAAGGGCGGCAAGGAAAGAAACGACTGTTACTGGGTCCGTAATGTGAAAATTTTTGTCTACCGAATCCAGCACTTGGCAAGAGCTAAATATTAATTCGGGGAAAAATTTAAGTTGCTGGTGGGGTGTTTGCTCATTGTAATCGCTTCTGCGCACTTGACCTTCAACCAAAAACCAACCAAACGAAAATCCACGGAAAGGACAATTATTTGGGGGCAGTCTTTTTTTTTTTATTTATTTTATTTTTATTTTTTTTCCCGAAGATGATAGTGCCTTTCGCCCGTGTATATTTTACCAACTCTGCACTCTGATATTTGGGCAGGAATATTTCGTCCTCTCGCAGACCCCAAGCGAGGGACCGCCTTCACGCACTCAGGGTGCGGGCATGCAGCAGCCCCGTGGTTTCCCCTTTTCC
Organism: Charadrius vociferus; assembly: GCF_000708025.1. Classification (NCBI taxonomy): domain Eukaryota; kingdom Metazoa; phylum Chordata; class Aves; order Charadriiformes; family Charadriidae; genus Charadrius; species Charadrius vociferus. The sequence continues at coordinate 606,655 of NW_009646936.1, read as the reverse complement.
TGTAAGAAGGGGAACAACCCAAGCGAATCCCGTTTTTTGAGGAAAAGGAGGTGGGCAGCCCCCGCCGGCGGCGGCTCTCCCCCTTAAGGAGGGGGGGGG
>NW_009646936.1:601101-604972 GCF_000708025.1 Charadrius vociferus | reverse complement strand
ACCGCCAAGCAGAGTTCATTTTCTATCCACTGTTTTCAGCAAACAGTGAAGTTAATTGCTTGTTAGCTAACCACCCCAGTTTGAACGCAGAAGCCTTGCAGGGCAACCCCCTGATTGCATTGCCCGCAGATGAAGCCGCGGCTCCGACCAGATAAAGTTACGGGGAAGGCGGGGGAGGGATGACGACCCATATGCTCAGCGCACACCGGAGGGGCTGCCGGGGGTCCCCTGCGCCTCCAGCTGGGCCAGGAGGCCTGGGGACCCGCATCGCTCCCGCAGGTAGCCCCCAGCCCCTCCTGAAGCCCTTCCCCCAAGCTAGAGGGGCCACCCTAATTCTCAGCTTCCCACCCCGCCGATCCCCGTTCACCCTAATTTAACCATGCAAGACGGGCAGGCCCCTCCCTTCACGCCTCTCCTGCTTTTTTAGGCTGTCTCAGGTCTATCGAGACTTGTCGCGACAGGTGGAGGGAGCCCTCATCCACAGAAGCCGGCCCAGGTGGCTCCCTCCGATGGCCCCACTCACACCCTCAACCCTTCCCTTTCCCCTTCCCTTTCCCCTTCCCCAACCTCCTCCTCACTTTCCTCTTCTCTCTCCCTCCTTCCCCACTTCCTCCTTCTCCCTTCCCTTTTCCCCCTTCCCCTTCCTTTCCTCACCGACCCTCCCAAGCACAGCACAGAAAGCAGAGAGGGGGGCAGCCAGAGGTCGGCAGCACATTTTAGGCAGAAACCACAAATTTTTTTCAGGGAAGCCCAGAGGAAGGTAAAGATTGGCTATGTCAGGGTACCCAGGCAGTTCCTCCACATTTACCCCCTGAGGTCCTTGTCTCGTTTCAACAGGGAATTTCTTCAGCCTCTGCCTGGCAAATTTTGAGCCAAGTAGCCCAAAATCTGCTGTGAAACCCTGCCCAAGGCACGCCGCTCCCTCCAAGCCCACAGCTCCTGCTAGGCACGTGTGACTCTTCTGCAGGGAGGTACCAGGGCACCAGCTCTGCTCACTGCCGATTTAGTGCTGTGGGATGGGATCTATCAGAGTCCCCTGCGTGGGGCTGCAGGCTCCCTTCCCTTTCATTTGGATGAATGTTTGGAGCGAGTATCCAAATCCCCCTCAACAGCTTTCCAAATACCAGTCTTTCACAGAAAGACGTGGTTCTTTATTATCTACCCGGTTCTTTATTATCTACCCAGTTCTTTATTATGTCTCCCCAGTAATACAAATTATGATCTGCTTGGAGCAGGAGTCACTGACAGGGTGAGGTACACAAGCACAGGTTACACATATCTAATTATATGTATGAGTTGGAGACAGAAAAATTCTATTTATTTTCCCTTGAAAGCCTCATCATTCTGATATTCTGAGGCCAAGCTCCCCCTGGACATCACTGCAATCTCCCCACCAGTCAGAGTGCTGGATGTGGCACGTGATAACTGGAGTATCATTCCAGAGGCAAGAGCTAGGGCTGTGGCACACCCCTGGGATGCTGTTTCCCTTGTTGGAAAACAGGGCTTGTTTTTACACTTCCATAGGTGAAAGACCAATGTCCCGTGTACCCTGACAGCCTGCAAACTGTCTGAGCCATCCCGCAGAGGATGGCCCGCAGGAGACTGCTGTGACAGGAGCCAAACAGCCTCTGAGGATGCCACCAGGCCAGCAGCTCTCGCTTGGTGTTGCAAGACGGTGCTTGCAGTGTAGCTCCAATTTCCCTGTGTCGGAGTAGTGTTTCCATCTCCGCGTGGGATGGGGACCTCCGGACCCATGACTCAGTGTTACCCAGATTATTTCTGAATGCTCAGGCGGTTTTGAACGCACAGCTGAGGGCCAGATTTTCAGAAGAGTTACCAGCATCTCTGCAAATGCTCAGCACCCACAACCCAGCCCTGTGCTTCCGAAAATCTGGTTGCCCACTTCAAGTTGTGATGGGAAGGGAAGTTTGCCACAAGCCTGGCTGGAGCCACAAGAGCTGGACCTTTCCAAACTTCCAGCCTAGGTGGTTGCGGGTTAAAAAATAAGCCTTGGGCACACTGCAGTTTGCCAACCCTCTTGGGGATCACAGGATCAGCGAACCTGATTTTTCCACTACAGGCATTTAATAATATTTAAATGATTCTACTAAAAATTGTTAAGGGGAGGCAGTAATTGTAATGATGGCAACGGGGCCATGAGACGGCATCAGCTCCACCTCTGCAAAAGGGCATGAAGTACTCGCTGGTTCAGCCTTTGAAGTCCAAACACACTCCCATCTCGCCACCTTTACTCCTTGGGTGGTGCTTCTGAAGGTGAGAAAGGTTTCACATTGTTTTCAGTGACAACATGGCTGGACCTGAAAGTTTTTTGCAAGCTCCTGGTCCATCTGCTTGAGAACAAGAAAGCAAGAGGTGACTGCTCAGCCTGTTCACCACACACACAGCCTGAATAGCCCCGGGGGTGCTCAAACCTCTCAGGAGTTACAAACGGCCCAGGGTCGAGATCCTCCAAAAGCGCCCGCTTACCCCTAGCCTTTTACCCTAAAAGATGGATGTAAATGCAAAAGAGTGTTTCCCTTTTTCATTCATCCCCATTCTTGGGATTAGCTTTAGAAGTTTTGTTCTGCCATTTATCTTCACTTGTTGGAGATGTCTTGACAAACTCCTGAGAATTAATTTCCCATCAGCTTTTTGCCTCCTCTTCTTGAACTGGCAGGTCAGATCTCACCATATGCATTAGAAGAGGTTATCTGGATGGGCCACCCTGCTCCATTGTCCCTTCTTATGCCTGTCCCTGTCCCAGCAGGAAACTAGTGTCATGCACATGGAGAGAGCGCTGAGGGAATCAGACTCCTCTTCCGAGCAGCCCTCCACTCCCTGCCTGTCATCAATCATTGCATCCCGCTGCCAAAACCAATACAATTGGATCAGGCCCAATACACGGGGTGTTTCCTGCGAGTCAGAAGTGTGCCTTTTAGTTTAATATATTCCCAATGTTGATCCTATTAGCAGGAAAAATCAATCAATCACTGTCAGCAAACATCACCAGCCTACAGATTGATCACAGTGTCAGGATTGTTGGAGGATTCTGCAGATGCAGAAGGCATTTGTTAAATGCTATTTTCAGAAAGACATATACATATATGTATAAGACGCACATTTATACACGTCTTTGTCTGCTTAAAAAGAGAAAAAACCACACGGTTCCTTTTTTGTGTTTTTTTGTTGTTTTTTGTTGTTTTTTTTTTTACAAAAGCAGTCACGGTGCTCGTCACTTTTATAAGAAAAATCCTTTTGACTAGGAAATTAGCAGAGTTTTGGAAGGGGGGCAGCTTGTTTTGTTCCTCCTGAGGGAGTCAAGCAGGATTTGGCTTGCTGTGCCCAAGGGAAAGGAGTCCGGAGACATACGTACTGTAGGGACAGGAAGGCTACAGACTCCTTCCAAAGAGCGGAGCTCAGGCAGCAAAACCTGTCAGCGTGCTCTGCGGGAGACAGAACCCACTAAGGTGTGAATCCAGCCACCTCCCTTCCAGTGCTCAGCCTTCATTCCGGGCTGTGCTGAACAGCCCACCAAGTTTCTCTCTCCACACCCTCCGCTCCTTTCCCCCAGCAGAAATAATTCAACTCTCTAACGCTGCTCAAGCGACACAGAAAGGAGATTTCCTCCGTGACGGGCAGCGCAGGGAGCCGAGCGCACCGAGACTGCAGGAACCCGTTCCCCCTCCCAAACCCATTCCCCATCCCAAACCCGGGGAATCCCGGTGATCCCAAGAGCCAGGCAGAAGCCAGCGCCTTCCCTCGCCAGCCCCAGCTTCTCAGCAACAGCGGAAAGCGGGCGAGCTGGCGGCTCTCTGCGGCGCTGCGAGCGGCAGGGTGCACCCAGCACAAAAGGCACACAAAGAGGGGGGTG
>NW_009646936.1:591989-601089 GCF_000708025.1 Charadrius vociferus | reverse complement strand
GGGAAGGGGGGGGAGGAACTGTGGTGAGAAAAAAAAAAATTGAAGGACTCTTGAGATACGAGATGTCAGAGGGGAGGCTGTGTAACTGCAGCCCCTTCCCCTGTGCTCACTGGGCGTACGTTTTTGGGACTGTTTTTCCCACGGGGCCTGTGTCTCTGCCAGGAACCAGGGCAGAGGTGCTGCGAGGAGGGATTTAACCTCTTGGGACCCTCTCTGTCTGCTCCTGACTTTCCAGGACGGCCAGTTCAAGCCACCTGAAGTCAAGCTTGCATGAGCCTTAAGCAGGTGTCCTCTGAAAGCCAGCCCCTGCTGAAGTGCCTGAAGATGGCTCAGGGAATTACCTGCCTACTGTAAAATGTCCTGGCTATACTATGAGGCATCGTGCTCCGTGTTAAGCAGGTCTGTACACTGGAGGGACAGCTTGGGGTGATCTGGGGACCATACAGTGGGCGGCTCCTACCCAGCACACCCTGGCGGCAGCCCCCGGCTTGCTCATCTTTTTCGGGGACCATTTAATCGGGTTAGAGAAGGGAAGAAGCCTCCCAGGGACTGACTCTTTTTTTCCTGTCTCTTGGTTATGCTGAAGGTAGAGATGGAAGTGATGGGCTTTGCCCAAGTGTGTCTGTCACATGTCACCGGCGTACCGGGAACGGCTTAGCGCCTGGGGGAGGTCTGTGGGAATCACCCCAAATCGCACAGCCCTCCCCACCTGCAGACTTTGCCCATGCAGGTGTTGCGCAATGTAATTATTCCCACATAGAAAAAGCGCCAAAATGCCTTATTGGGAACTGAGTGCTCTGGTGGGAAGAGAAATGGGCTGCAATGCCCCAGGCAGCTTTTACACTGCTTGAAGTGTTTTGTAGCCATGGGGTGGGAAGGAAGGAAGCATCATCCATCTGGGATGCTCACAGGAAAAACTGTACCCAGATCAGGACTTACCCCTGGGTGCTCCTCAAGCACCGTCCCGCCATACAGACCTTGGCATCTGGTATCCCCCACCCAGAAGTGGGACATAACCCCTGAAGCCATCCAGCTTCAGGATGACGGTCTCTTGCCTGCAAATACGTAAGAGCAGAGATGGGAGAAAGGGAGACACAAATCCATGGCATACATGTCTTGCAGAAGGGAGAAGCCCCTCCCGAGGTGGGGCTCTGACGAGCGGGATTTGCTTGAGACAACACAATAAACACATGATTAAGATTTCACTTCTTCTTTCAGGTCTATTGGGGAAAAATTCTCTGGAGCTTCATTAACAAACCTGTCCCTAATCCTAACCATACAAACCGATCCTTCGGAAAAAAATGAAATTATATTAGCAGAAATCCACCCGGTCTTACAGAGTCTGTTAGTAAATGAACTTTTAATGTATTGAAAACATATTCATTATAATGTATAAAGAGGCAATTTTCATTTTGTTTGTGTTCTTAAGAGTGTGACAGCGTCTTGTTTGCGACTGCCCCTGGGTATAAGCTATCATTGTGTAACTTAATTAGATATTCTACATGCTAGTGTGAGGGACATATGTCTATTCACTGTAACAAACATCAAGAGTCTGCCACATGCTTTCATGTTTCTGCTACGTTGAAATAAAGGCAGAGCAAGTGCAAGCTCTCCCAAGGACCTGTGGCCCCAAACAGCTTGAACACAACCCGCCGGCATTCACCGATTGGTTACAGTTTATTAACAGCCCATAAACTTCTCATCTGCTCCTGGGCACTTGTTAGGGTTGTCACCTGCAACTGCCAAGAGCAGCACAATCGCTTTGCAGACGTGAATCGGGGTTTCTCAGGCACCACCTTCGCTCACTTTCTCCTTCCCGGCTCCAGCGACACTTACTTTATATGGGGCGTGAGGTTGCTTGAAGGTGACCCAAAATTAAAAAGAAAAAGCCCACTGGTGGAAGTTCGGACGAGCAGTAGCTGCAGAGAGGCCACCGCACTGCCTCGTCCTTTCAGCTCACGAACCCGGAGCCAGACAGCGATGCACTCCAGTTTCCAAATCCCAGGACCCTGAGGACTACCGGTGAGCTGGCATCACCTGTTACATGTGCTCGGCCCCCACCTCTTGCCTACATTTTCCCTCATCAGAAAAGCCAAATAATAATTTTGGCAAAATTAAGGGATTTAAGAAGATGAGAATGTCTGACAGGGAGTCAGATCAGTTAGCTCGGGATCTCTGACCGGAGGCAGTGATAGAGGTTTAGAGACAGGATATGAGGACAGAGCATGGAGAGAATGGTATTTCCCCGTGTACCATCCGAGCATCTGGACATCTGCAGATACCATTAAATACTACAGGAAAAATAGTCTTTGCTTTCACTCTGTACTCCATGTAGACAGCACAACCACACTAAAACACCCAGGTAGCGCATCCAATTTAGCTACGAGCCTACAAAAATCCAGCCCTCCATTTTCTCCATGCATCTCAGCAGCTTCATTTTCTGTGGCACCGTATGCTGGGTGCTTCATCTGAAAGCAGATCACGCTAAGCCTTTCTGCCCACACCTTCACATCAGACCAGAACAAGACCTTACCAACCGGGAGGTGGATGTGTATAAAATAATACTTCTGTATTATTTTAAAGAGAAGAAAAGCAACAGTGCTTTGAATGTCTCTTGTGAAGCATAGTTCTACACACACACACAGACACACGTGGTCTTTCCAAACCAGGGGGTGCAGAAACCCCAAAGTCCAGAGGAGCTCCACAAGGCCCCAGGTGTGGACCCATGTTTCACAGAAACCATGGACACTTCTGCACTGGGATGAGCACCACTCTGGCGCCTGGAGGGTGGATGGGTTTTGTCACTGGGACTTCACTGCTAGTGTCCCCCCTTTGCCTCTTGTCAGTGGCATGGCCAGAAGGATGAGGGCAAGGAACTACCTGGTGTCCTCAGCCCAGCCAAAAGCTTTTCTCATCTTTCTCCAGCACAAGTTTTCAGCAGTGACCTCAAAGCCGGGGTGATGCTTGAGGCTGTGGCAAAGGCAGGGTCCAGCCAATGTCCTGGCTTCAAGGTTACTGGTGAACATTAGCCCAGCCTCTGCTCTCCAGGCACGGTCGTGGGCCACGTGAGGTGAAAAAGACGCTGTGGATCAGGCAGCTCTGGGAAGCTGAGTGAAGGTTTTGACGCTGATAACTTTATTGCCATTTTAGTGCCTTTAAATTAGGAGTAGCTGAAAAGACTAGATTAGTAGCCGTGCAAGCAAATAGCTGCACTGGGGTGCCGCGTGTGTCAGCGTGCACAGGCAGCAGCGGAACAGTTAGAGGCTTTTTATTTGTATTTTTTGTTTCCTGCTCACATGCGCACACACACGCGCACCCAGAATGCCTAATACTCCAGACACCTCTATCGGGAGGCCAGAACATGCTTCTTCCAGGTTTGCTCTTTAAGGAAACAAAACTGTTCTGTTTATCCTCACAAAGGCTGGTGCGAGGCGGGCCAGACTGCGAGCTGCTCCCCACCGCCCCCCGGCCCGGGACCCTCCGGCCCGCCCTTGGCTGAACATCCCCCCCAGAGCAACAGGGAGGGAATTAATCTTTATGGGAATGGTCTCAGCCTGACATGAGCGGAGCTGCTAATTATGGGCCCCGCACTGCTCTGTATGCAGGGGGAGGTTTCGGCGGTGCGCCCTGCCATGCTGTCCCGGCTATTGTTCGCCGTGCACGTCAACCATCTGGAAAAAGAGAGCTGCGAGAGCGCCCGGCTGGCTTCAGCCAGCTCCCGCGCGCTTCCTGCGAGAGGGGATCCACCGGCGGCTGAGGAGAAGGCCGTGGCCGCGCTTCCACTCCTGCACACGAAGACGAGGACGGGTCTTTCACGTCATGCCACCAAGGAGCCTCTCCGGCGGCCGTGTCTGCCCCGGGTGACTCTTGCCCCGGCATTAGCATACAACATCTGTCGCGGCTGAGCCCCGGCACCCTACTGCAGAGGGCTCAGCGCCATCCCGCAACGCCGTCGGCACACACACGTGGCTCTCTGTGGCTCTCGTGCCGCCGGGGAGAGCCTGAAGCGGGCGCTGTGCTTCCCCCCAATGCCACCGCACGGTCTGTGCTGTGCCGGCGGTGTGCATGCCTCCTTTCCCTGCACCTATATGCACTCGCTATACACCCTACCCAAGGCATAAAATGATTTTAAAAATTCAGAGTAATTTTTATCTCTTTTCTTGAGTTGATTATTTGAAGATATTTGTGAGTGAGATCTGTTTTGCGTAACTTTACTTCCAAAGAAATAAGTCAGGCTTGCTGGTTGTACCGATGCCTTCGCTCACTTTCTTCAAAGGCTTTTTTGGCAGTATGTGTTTCGTGAAGGCAGGTTTGGCCAGGCCAGGACAGACAAGTAACTTCTCCATCACACCAGCATCTCTCGTATCCAAATGTATTTTGCCCTCGCTGTGAGGACACTGCATCTCCGTGAGCGTTAACAGGGTACCTAATGGAAAAAGAAGGAGGGAAATTATAGAAAGAAAACAATTACAGTGTCATTTGCAGCAACATGGGGCTGGTTCTTCACACTATTTGGTGTGTTTGCTTGTCCTGTTCTGCCAAGTCTTCCTCACCAAACAGGCACAGGAATCATTTTATTGACTGTTTTCTGAGGCAAAGGCTGAGATGCCTGCCTTGCTTTTCCATGTTACTCCTCCAGTGGAATTCACAAAGGGGCTTTGCTTCCCGACACCACCAAACTACCTTGCATGGGACAGATGTATAGGGCAATTTGGGCATCATTCCACACAGCATGCAAAACCTAAGCAACTTAGATAGCTAAATGCTATTTAACAAGGTGCCTCGAGGACCTAAGGTTCTTCATTATGCTGACTTGCAGGCACTGTCTCTGCCGGGAAGCTCACACAAAATCAGTCAGAGCTGCAACGTGCAGCACCGTAGATAACGCACACTGATCTGCCACGTTAACTCCTTACACGGCACTGACTTGCTGTTGTAGACAAGCCTTTAGGTCCCACACACCTGTCTTGATCTCCACTGTGGCCACCTAAGCCACTGACACCTCTGACCCCTGGTGAGGCGATGCCTGTGCAGCCCCGCAGATCTGGGCCCAAAGCTGCCTGTTTGAGCATCCCCCTCTGGCACGCATTCCCCTCTCTGAATCCTGCAGAAAAAAACATAATTGAGACCTACTGCTGAAAAGATTGTTTTGCCGGGAGTGACAGGAGCCCCATCATGGCCAGCAGCGCAGGACAGCTGATGACCACAAGTCATGCCGCACAGAAAGTGGGGTTTCAGCTCCCCCCTTCCGCAGGCATTTAGTCCACACTGGGCTGGAGTTGAGGGCGAGTGGTGTGGGTCAGTCCTTGTGCTCACTGGCGGGGAAGGTCTGGTTCACGGTTTCTCCCAAGTTTAAGCAAAACTGAATTTTGCTGAGGCAAGAAAAAAGCACAGCTCTATCCGAGGAGGAGGACTAGAGCGGGGCTGGGAGCTGGAGCAGCAGTGGGAAGACAGGATGCAACAAGAGGACTCACAGCACCATCCCACAGGTCCAGAGGTTGGTTAAATCATGTTTTTCAAACTTGCTAGCTTGCTGCCAAAAAAACAAACAGAGAAACAAAGGAGGATGGTTTTATCCTAATTTAGGAGTAGCCACGCACTTACTCCTTGCTACCTGCAACTTGTGTTTCAGTTTAGCAGGTTCTTTCATGCTTTGCTGAATCCATAGGGCAGGCTGGGATTTTCAAAGGCGCCTCAGGGAGCTAAACAGCCAGTCTCCACTTAATTGCAGTGGGATCTGAGTGTCTAATTCTCTTCAGGTTACTCTGAAAATCCCATCTGTAGTACCTATGTGAGCAGTGGCCTCGTGCACAGGCTGCCAGGCTACGCAAAGATGAAAAGAGTTGACATCTTAGATTTGCATCCCCTGGTCTCAGGGCCAGATCCCAGACCTCCTCCCCCTGACATTCCCTTTTGGCATCTGGGATCGTCCTGTTCCCTTTCTTTGCCGACAGGGAGGGGGGATTTGCTTCCTACATACAGCAAGCGGAGATGGAAATCTCCTGCACTGCGAGGAGGTCGTGCCAGCAGAAAGCGGACCAGGTGAAGGGGGGAACAGTACCCCTCTGTGCTCTCCATAAAGGGGGAGAGCGGCTTTGTCTCCCGGCGCCTCCTGTTTTCGCAGGTGCTCTAGGAACTTGGCTGCGGGACGCCAGCCTGCCACATCTATTACCTTTTGGATGCCTATAATTAATCATTCATCCCTTTCTGGGCAGGGAGAATGGGAGTTTCGCCCGGCGCGGCCCCAGCCCTGGCTGCCTCCCCCACCAGCCCATTCGGCCGGTTTGTTCCCTTTCAGCCCCGCCCTTCCTGCCGCTTTCTGCCCCCTCAATGGGGAAGGAGCGAAACCGGATGGCTGGCTTCAGCGCGGGGAAATGACTTCAGAGCCACCTTTGTCTCTCCCCTCGTTTCTTTGCCCGCACTTGGCCGTGTGTCGCTATGAAAGGGCTCGTTTGAAGCCGTCTGGGACATCCAATAAGCGGCGCGGCTTCGGCCAGAAAACGCTCAGCATCTTTTGGGGCCGAGGGAGAGGCTGAGCCAAGCTGCCAACTTTCTGCAGCACAACTGACCATGACATCGGGCATTGTGTTTAAAATTAGCCACAGGCTTCCAAGCAAATTGTCCTTTTGGATTGTATTGGTGTAAGCCCTCTATAGCGTTTGGCTTTGGCTGCTGACTCCAGAAAGCCTCCAAGAATATTTCTTGCTCTCGTGAGGAAAGCCAAGGCTTTGAAAGGGATTTTATACACTAGCGTGTGTGATTTCACAGCTCACTGGCACGACTTCAGTTTGTGAAAGGCTAGATATTATTTTGCACACAGGTTCTTATCATGTAATATCATTAAAGTGAGCATTTGATTGTTTATTTCAAGCTGTTTGACAAAGAAAAAAAAACCCTTCCAATTTTTTTTTCCCTCCTTTTCAGTGAGTTAAAGTTGTGCATAACTGTAGGTTTTGCATTAAGGTGTTCTGTGCTAACAGAGTATCGCCAACTGTTACAAGGTGATATATTTGTACTTCTATTATTCTTGTGTATTTTTCACTAAAACATTCCAAGAAGCTGCTGACCTCTGCAGCAAAATATAAATATTCACTCAACAGGATTATTTGCAACTGAGATTTGAGTTTGCTTTTCGAGTGGCCACATTTTAACAGTAACAATAGCTGTGTTTGAATTAGAAATTACTTTCAATGCCTCCTTTGCACAGGTACTGTGCTCATCTGCCTGCATTTTGAAAATGGATTATTAATATGAAAACAAGAGAAAACCCAAGAATTTGCCACGGCTACCACATTCATCACCCTCTTTACTAACCCCACAGGGTGGGTTAGCTCAGGCACACACCTGTCCTGGTGACGTGCTGAATATCCATCTCTTCCCCAATATAGCATAAAGGAAGGGCTTGAACTTATATATTACATTTAGAATGTGTGCGCAATACCTACGGAGGTGTGGGTGCCACAGTCCCTGTGGTGGTCCCCGTGGGGCGAGAGGGGACCTGGAGCCACTTCTGTGGCCTGTATGCCCGGAGCGGCTCCCCCAAAGGCAGCGGGACCCCTCGGCAGGTCTCCCTGGTGGCAGGCCCCGCCAGGGAGGGAGCAGGACAGCCAGGCTGTGTCACAGCTTTATGAGCATCCAGAAAACGCCAGGCAAGAGCTGACTTATAAATAGGAGGCAGCCAGTATCGCTTCCTCCCCTGGGTGTCGTTCTCCCCTCTCCCTGCAACACTAATTTGCCCGTTTCTTTCCTATTTTTTTCTCCTTCTGCCTTCTGTCTAGTAGGGTGGCCAATTCGGTCACCCACCACAAACGCCTTTTTTTGCTGTAATCAAGAAGGTGACTTGAACACAAAGAGTAAGGCCAGCCCTGGCCCAGGTTTGCCAAGTCTGTGCTGACAGAAGAGGCTGTGTGCCATGCCTATAAGCGTGCCAGGAGCTAGCCTGCAAGCGTGAGAGTCTGAGAGGAGACCCCTGCTTTCTTTTTTGAGGGTTTTTCTTTCTTTCATTCATTCTTTCTTTTCCTTTTGGATATCTGGGAAATGCAAAAAAAAAAAAAAAGGAAGGGATGGTGGTGACCAGGATTGAACTCTTGCAACAATAACTCAAACCTGTTGGATTTTAATGCACTTTTTTGGGGGAGATGAAAATTACTGTTCTAGAAGAAAGAAAAAAAAAAAACACAAAAAACCAAAACCCTGTGACGGAGCAGATGTCTAAGCAGTAATTTTTCAGCTTTGAGCCTGGTGCATTATACTGAGCAGTATATGTCCTCCTGTATATGCTCCTAGGAGAAGGAGAAAGAGAAGAGAGAAGAGAGAAAGGAGAAAGGAGAAGGTGGCGAAGGCGAAGGAGGAGAAGGAGAAAGAGGCAAAATCGTGTGTGCGTGCCCAAGGACCAGGGTCAAAGGCAAAATCATGTGCATGCCCCTGCCTGGGACCCTCAGGGTGCTGCTGCCAGAGGAGTGGTTCTGAACACGGTGTGATACAGAGAATCAGGAAAAGAGGATGAGGAAAGCCCTGTAAACTTAGTTCTCCCCCCCTGCTCTGGCTTCACTTGGTAGAAAGAAGAAAAGGATCCCATTTCACCACAGGTCCTGATACTGCTTCTTCTGGCCAGGGACTCCCAGAGGGGAGAGTTGGCTCCCTACACCCAACCCCAACGCCCTTCTTCTCCCGTCAAAGGGAAGTTTGCCCATGTGACGGCCAGTTTGTTCAGAAAAAGAGCATCCTTGGGAACATCAGTCCTGGCAGCTTCTTGGAGAGATTCTCCCGGTGTTTTCTACCGCCTGCAGGACGCTTATTAGTTTGCTTTTTTTTTTTTTCCTCTGCGCAGGCTTTGGTGAGGAGCCCCACAAGGTGGAGGATGTTACTGTTTTCCAAGCACACCCCAAACTCTGGAGGCACAGCTCCCCGGAGCCCGGGGCGCGCTCTCCCTCTGCCTACTCCCGCTCTCCCTCTGCCTATTCCCAGCCGGACCGAAGTGGCGGGTCCTTTGGGGATCTCGCCCGCTTCACCCAACAGCAAAACACCACCACGGGGCAAAAAGACCGAAAGGCGACAGTCTCTTTCTCCCCCCCGGGTCTTTCAGCATTCAGCTGCAGCC
>NW_009646936.1:580508-591763 GCF_000708025.1 Charadrius vociferus | reverse complement strand
CTCCGCAGCGCTTCGCCTTTGCGAACCCTTCAAGGGGAATCGTACAGTCACAGCAGAAAAAAAACCCACCACCCACCCACCCACCGCCCTCGTCGTTCACGCATCCCACCCTCCTTCTGCCAGTGGCTGGCCCGGCAGCCCTGAGTCTGCAATGCTTAATAATTACATAATAAATATTAGTGATGATGAATTGCTTGAGGTGCCATGCCTTATTTGTGTCAGCCCGCAGGCACCCCATAACCAGCTGTCGTTAACTCGGCAGACAAAGTGTGCGGGTGACACGGCTGCGACGGGTGACACGGCTGCGACCTGTGCGGGGAAGGTGGCAGAGAGAGCTGAGTGGCCTTCTGCATTCGGATCCGTGGGGCTAAATACAGACAGTACCGGAGTGCTGGAGAGAAAGGACATATCCTCCAAGAACAGCTTGGAGAGCGAATAAATCAGTGCGTCGTCCCGGCTGCTGGCGCAGCCGGCGTTTAGGCAAAAAGGAGCGGTGACTTTGTCCCTTGCGGTGAATGAAACTTCCAGGCTGCTCCAGATGGTTATTGAACGACTTGGGTGGTGGCAGGATCCGAGATGCAGGTTGGGCAGCTGGAACAACTTCAGGGAAAGGCTTGCCAAGCATTCACCGCCTGCCTGGGCGCGCTTGCCGGCACCATTGATATGGGCAGGACATCGTCGGGCACTCGGAAAGCTCCACGCACTTTCAGAGTTGTGCAGACGTTACAGTACTTCGAGGAATAAAAAAGTCTTTGGAATTGACCTGAAGGCTTTTGCTGCAATAGGAGTAAAAGACTCCAGAAACACAGCCCCTGAACATAAATGAAAGGCAGCTCTTCAAAGCCCAACTTAGTAGAAGCCTCTTTCTTGCCGTCGTGCTCCTGCTCAGGTTCCTGCAGGCAGCCGTTTCTGCATCTACAGGCGCTATTTGTTACAGTTCTCACATCTCCGCTTTGGCAATGGAATTACCAATGCTTTTTATTATGAAAAGGTTGCAAACGTTTCTTAATAATAGCAGCAAGATGAAAATGTTACATACTTCGCATGCAGGGATTTCAAAGGTCATTTTAAAATTGGTATTTTTTTTTCTGTATTCCTACAAATGCAGCAGTGGGTAAGAAGAAGCACTTAAAACAGATATCTGAAATAGCTTGGGCCAGGGATTGCCATCAGTCCCCTGTTTCGTGCTAAGAACAAATCCAAAGCAGCAGCCTGGGAGAAGTTCAAAACCTAAATAAGTCTTTAAACACAGGGGGATAAATATGATTAATTTTTAATTTATTTGGGACTCTTGCTACCAGTTGTGCAGCTGGGTACACCTTTCATTGTAGGCTCTCTTAGTTTGGTCAGCACTAAAAGCAAATGGAGCAACTTTTTCTGGTTGTTTTTGAAACAAACCTCTACATGGATTTTGTATGGGTGTCTCCCAAATCACCAGCATCCACACTGCTTCTTGTTGATGTTTAACCTGAGTAATTTCTAACGGAAAATGAAAAACCAACTCGAAACTTAATCCAGCCTTCCCAAGTCTCGCTCTGATGCTCTCTCTGATCCAAAGTAATGTAAATAAGTCTAACGCTGTGGCACAGTTCAGAGAAAATGCCAATAAAGTTATATAATTACCTGGATGGATGAATAACTTAATAAGACATTACTGATTTATTAAACAGCATTCAACATTTGGGGGCTGTGGGAGTTCTGAAGGCTTCATTGCAACACAAATCACTTCTTAGACAAAACTAGCAGGTTTCTTTCCCATTCCTTTAATTAGAGCATTAATCTCATTCCCTACCAGTTTTCCTTAGAGTGGCCCTTGGAAACCACCAGGACAAAATCCTTTACTCTCACGGGCTCAGATTCCTGCTTTAAGAGCAGAGTCTCCAGCCCCCACGTAGCCATTTCCTTGCCTATGGCAAGATTACAGTGCACAGCGCGACACAATCATTTTATAAAGTAAATAAAGTGACTTTTGTCCAAGCCAGTGTGAGGCAACCTAGCAATGTAAATTAATTAATTAAAATGCCCCACAGGAGTCACGTAACTACTTGCAAAAGAGGCGGCTGAAACGGGATAAAAATAAAAAGCATCTGTGCAACGTTTTAGAGACGCTGATTTGGAGGGGACTATTGAAAATCACTGGGAAGGTTCACTTTGAATAAATCATTCAACTCCAGAGCATATGTGTACTCCTGGTTATGGAAATACAGTACATAGCTGGCTCTAAACTGCAGGAATCATAGGAGATTCTGGGAGACGACGGCAGAAATACAAGCTACGGCTTTGGGAGCTGCATCTACATTTAAAAAAAAAAAAGACCCTCTTCTGTTCGTGCTTGATATAGACAAAAATTTATGGCCCCCCATGTCACACTGGCTTTGTCCTTTCTAGAAGTGGCTAATAAATCACAATGATTTCGCTCTGATCAATTGACACCAGTCTCACTGTAGCCACCCTGAACAAACAACAAAACGGGGGAAAAATGTATGTGAAGCAAATAAAGCATTTGATTCTGAACTGAAGGCCTATAAGTAAAGAGAAAAGAAAGAAAGAAATTAAAAGCTGAGGCTCAGATTATCTTCTAGTCCTCTAGATTTTTAGACTTATGGAAGGAAATTACAAAACATTTATATTGAGCTATGTGATTTTTTTATGTTAGCATTTATTGGGATTTTTTTTTACAGCACTTCAATTAGGAATTGATTATAGAGAGATCACAAATTAGCGTGAGCCGATTTTTAACCTTAGATAATGGTCAAAGCCTGACGAATTTGTGCAATAGCCCCTGACTTCTGATTGTCTGAAGCTCAGAGTGTTGTTTTTCAACTTTCTTGAATGTTAATAGGACAAAAATAACCTTCTCTTTTCTTTCAGCAGCATCTGCCAGGTCAGGAAAATATCTTGTAGCTCACCCATCGTGAAAAGGCTGCCCTGAGTGTAGGTTAGGAAAGGTACGTGTGAGGAGCCCAGGTAGGGTCCCCAACTCCAGCTGTGAATGCACATGGGGAAATTTCACTGGAGCAGCAAAATTTTCTGTTTGGTTTTGTCTACCCATCACTATAATCATCACTTTGCTCATCACATTCAGTGATGGCATTTTCCCTTCATCCATGAAGGAGCTCACCGAGATCTGAGGATGTCTCAGCGGTGGCAAGGTGACCGTGTATGGTGTAGAAGAGGCAGGGCTGTGTGCCACCTGAATACAGTTGCTACTTGGCTCTGTTGTGACCGACAAAGCCACATTCAGTGCTTGTGGATGCTTTTATATGGCCAGAGAGGAAATGAATCCTTATGGGACAGGGAACGGGACTTGTTTACCCTGGACAAGGAAGACCTGAGGAGAGACTAATAGCAGTCTCCCACTGCTTAACTGGAGGCTACGGAAAAGATGGAGCCAGACGCGTCTCAGAGGGATGCAGCAAAAAGACGAGAGGCAGTGGACCAAAGTCAGCAAAACCCTGAGCACTCCGATATAACTTCAAAAGTAGCCCTGCTTAGAGCAAGCGGTCGGACCACAGACCTCCCGAGGTCCCTTCCCACCTCAATTTTTTATGATTCTGTGACTACAAATGACAATCTGCAGCCATGTCCTCTAAACCCATGTTGGTTAGCAGTTAACTTCTGCTGTGATGCATGATGGATTTTAGCCTTTGCATACCGGTGAGCTTTAAAAAAAGGTGGTCATTGCTATTCAATTTCAGATTTTCTCACTGTCCGCATGGCCCAAATCAGTACTTCAAAAACTTTGTATGACAACTTAAGAAGATCTATTTAATACAGTCAATACGGGCTTCTAAATATGAAAAACTTGTGACAGTCAAGTCACTCATTTAATAACAGGTAGTTGCAGTCCCTGCTCAGCATCTATGGAAGGTATTATAACACTGCTAGCAGTGGAAATAGGTAAGACCCTGTTTATATGTGTTTTTCACTATATCAGTCTGTATCTTCTGTGATGGAAAAACCTAGGGATCTGTTTAAATGCAGGCTTTTGGTAAAGGAAAAGAAACCCAAACTGCTGGTATTTGTTCCTGGGGAGTTTGAGTGTTTCTTTCAATTGGTCTCCCTGCAGGAATCTGCACTGTGTTTCTTTTACATTTCTGGGTGAAATAATGACAGTCTGAGGCTCCTTGGGCATAATTCAGTAATTATGATTTAGGGCCATCTTCTGCGAAAGAAAAGAAAAAAAAAGAAAGCGCCCCCCCCCCCGCCCCCAAACCCTAGCTCTCTGAATTGAATATACTTGGAAAAAAATTCTGCATGGCCTTCCAGATTCAAGCAAACTAAAGACAGCTTCCAGATACTTGGTCTTTTTTCCAAAGAAATTTCCCGACTGACATATGTAAGATCAATGAAACAATACCACGGTAATAACACAATTGATCCTGCTGCAGTAATGAAATTGTAAGTGGAAAGACAGCAGGCAGAAGACCTCAGACTTTCACTTGAAACAAAATATTCAGCCTTATTTAAGCTGGGTTTTTTTTATGTCAGGTTTTTGAGTGGAAAAGTAGCCCCACTTGTCAATCAGCTAACTTGCAGTGCTAATAGATTCTGGTGTTTAGGGGGTCAGCGCAGAATTTAATTTAACAACTTACAATACGCCCACATGCCCAGAAAATGTGGACAGCTTGATAGGGTTCACTGAGCCAAAGAAGTAAGACCAAAACAGTGCATTAATGTATAGGGGAAGAATAGTTGCAATCAGTTCCCTTGTGAATTGGACAGAGAACTTGGAGATGAAGCAATTATCAGCCATCGGGGATTAATAGTAAAGTGTGAATGCCAAGCTGTATATGTTAGGGGCAGAATATGTTGCCTATAGAAAACAACAAAGAGCGTTTCTTACTATTAAGTGAGATTAAACGTAATGGCCTGATTTAATCACAAAGGCAGAATTAAATTCAGATGGCAACTTCAAAGTGGACACATGCACAGAGCCTACTGCATACATTTACATATAGCTGGCATAGCTTGGCTTGCATCACAATGGGAGAAAGTTTCTTTGGCCACTTAAACAATTTTCTATTCTTGGCTTTTTGTTAACATTCACTGTATTTAGCCCTAAATTGCTTTTAGTTAATAAGATGGAGCTAAGAGTTATATTTATTCATGGAAGCTGTACTTTTTAATTCTTTCACGTTAAAAAAAAATCCGCAAAAAACAACAAAACAAAACAAAAAAACAACCCACAGCAAAGGGTCAGCAAGAACAGAAAGGCTGTAATCAGATTGCAACAAAAAGCTGCTGTCCTGACCTACCCATTTTCGCCGGCCCAGGGAGGTGTCGCACACTGCAGGTCCGAGCGTGACACCTGATGATGTGTGTGCTCTTCCCTTCCTCCCTCCTGCCAGGGCTCCCACGCCAGGGTCCCGCTGTCCGGGCACATCCCATTTCTTTTACAAAGCCATCAACGAGGATGTGTGGGGCCACCATTCCCCTGCCCCAGGTTTCCTTCTTCACCCAGAAATGGACCACTGAAAGCTGCACAGCGGGGCCCGATGCTGCCAGCACTCAACCTGCTTTGCTCGTTGAGTTACAAAGCTTTTGCTGGACCTGGGTCGCCGTCCAAAGCTGCCTGAAGGTGCCTCTGCCACCAAGCCAGCAGAAAGCAGCAAGACCTGCTGGACCTGATGTCCCTGGGGTAACAGGTCTGACTGCCCAGGGTCGGTCTCATTTTGGCTGGGCTGGAGATGAAGAGAGGGCATACGCAATGCTCAAGGCTTGGATGGGACTCTCCATGTTGAAAACCCGCTCATTTTTGATGGTTTTGCACAGCTTGCTTTCCCTGGGATTCACCCCTGGTGCACGTCAGGCACCGTCATCCTGGATGCAAGTCCACTCTTCCACTGAAAAGTTGCCTAAATTTACCATGGAGGGTTACTGCCGTGGAGCCAAAGTACTATAAATTCCCATTCCAGCTTATTTCATGGTCACTATGTGGAAAGGAGGCTCAGCCTCTGGTCAGATCCTGAAACGTGGGTATAAGCCTTCCCACGCATACAAAACTACCCTGTGACTGGCTGGCAGAGCAGCAGACTTGTAACACTACATCACATGTGGTACATACAAACAGGTACTGAACATGGGAGTAGGTGACTGGAATAGCAACAGCTCTTTGGAGTTGGATCGTGTTGACATAGAGCATCCTCAGTAGGAAGAAGTTGGAGAAAAAGGATTAGGAGCCATTGAGTCACGCTGAACCAAATTGAGATCAACGAGATAACTCCCAAGTCTAAAACATTACTGCTTCATGCTGACCCGATGCAGCTCACAGGGAGAGAAGCAGCAGCTTGGCAGAAGTGCTCGTGCAGGCTCCAACCAACCTCACACAGGATGAATCTTCAGGAAGACACTTTGAAGCTCAGGCAGATTGCTCCCTCAGTGCGAGGCATCCAAGGCCATCCTCACAGCATAGAGCCTGGAGTTCAGCTCCATCCCAAAAATGCTGAGACCACTGTGCTCTGCTCAATTGCTACCCAGGCCCACAGGCTCCCTTCTCTGCGGATGTGAATTGAGAAAGTAATGGAGAAAATCTCTTCCCTCAGTACACAGCAATATCAGTGACATCAGTGGCCGAGGACCCAATAACCGTGGCCATGATCAGCCCCCCCCCCAGGGTGGCTCCTCTGGAATTTTGTCCTCCGAAGTTCCATGTACTTCTGTACAGGGTCCTCCCTTGGGGACCCTGCCCAAGCCCTGCTCTGCATCCCTGGCTACATCCCTAGGCTCGGGCCACCCAGATCCCTGCTCCTCAGTGCTCCCACCCACAGACACCCCCCAGACAAAGTCCAGGGGAGCTGCTGAGCCAGAGCTGGCAATGCAGCCAGCAAAAACCTTCACAGTCTGACACTCCAAAGACTGGTTGGAAAAGGAAAGGGGACAAAACGGACCAGGAGGGAGAACGTATTTCAGAAATACCCTTTTTTTTTTCCCAGCCAGCTGTGGGCAGTGGTGCACTGCTGGCACAATGGCACTAAGGAAAGCACAGTGCTCCTAGGAGGCAGATGGCAGAGACACAACCACTTCCCTCACCTCTTACCACCCCACTGAGTACAACCCACCCTGGATCTAACCCCAAGGAGATGGTCATATCAAGGAGGTACCTATCTCTGGTGAGGTCCAGGCCATGGCAAGAGAAGGCAAAGCCATGCAAAGGGCAGCTGCCCATCTTCCACACTGAGCAGGCGGAGGAGACCCTCTCCCATGCTGCATGTCCCCTCTCCAGCCATTAGGTTAATTGCAGGGATACAGCCCCCTCCCTGACACAGGATGGCTGGGGCAAAACTTACTGCCAGGTTCCTCAAGATGCCACAGTTCACTGAGAAGGTTATTACAGGGTCTGTTTTGATATTCCTCCTGGGAATAGGAAGAAAGGCCCCAATGCCTTTAAAATGAGTTCTCTAGGAAGGGAGACCTAAAATTCCTGGTCCTCCTCCCATCAGCCTTCCAGATAAAATTTGCCAAGGGCACATCTAAGTAATGGAGGAAGAGAGTCTACAGCTCTGGCTAGCAGATGAATATTTATTTTTATTTTTCCTTTTCTTTTTCAGGCACCGAGATACCAAAGCAGTAACTCTTGAGGTGAAGGTTTGCAATATGCCCATGAAGATTAGGGAGCAGCTCGTTTTCTGCCCGGGCACCCACCACCCAGCGTGCGTGGCAGAGCCCTCTGCCTCCCGTCCCGGGGCCGCTTTAATGCCGCCAGGATGGGAACCTCTGCTTCAAAGGAGGTGAGACATTTCAGACCCGCTGCTACTCATGGAGAAACAGCTTTCTCTCCTTGCTCCCTTAACCTTGGCAGGCTGATGGCTCTAATGACACAGCCCAAATCCTCTCACAGCGAAAAGAGGAAGGCCAATTTCCCAGAACAAAAGCCTGAAGTACTAGTGTGACAGGTCACTAAACATGATCATCTCCTGCTCCGGGTGAGAGCATTGAAGAGGGATCCTGCTAAGTAGGGACAGAATACGGGGCAAGGTCTTAACCTCCGCCTGTGCCTTCGGACACTGGGATCGGCACATAAAGCATCTTGAGTGCTGGAGGGGGGGATGCTGAGAGCGGGAGGTGTCGGCCAGGGGCTTTGGCACGTTTCTCAGGCAACTGCGGGGGGAATGTCACAGCTATAGCAACTGGCTCTCCAGCGGTCCGGAGGGGAGCGGGGCCAGCGGCGGCACAGCCATTGTAGCCCAAAGCGAAAGGTCAGGCCATTTCATTTTTCACTGGTCAGCTGTAAATTTCCTAGGAGCATCGGCCATGATTTACGTGATTGTGCCACTACCTGCCCTCTGGCTGGTGGCTTGGCCATGCATGGCTAAATGCAGTTGTGCTGTGCCCCACCTTGCGTCCCACCTCAGCTCCTCCAGCCCTTCACTGCTGCCTCGGGCCTTCGCTGGGCAGCCACGAGGTCTTCCTCCTGCACAGCATCTTCCCTCAGATGACCGTGAAGGTTGGGTAGCCATCACACTTGCTTTCAACCATCCAAAAATTAACTGCCTGGTCCAAACTGGCTGTCCTGTCTCTTTTTTCCACTTACGAGAGTGGTGCAGAGGCACCCACCCTTCCCATCCATCCTGCCTTAGGATGGATGAGGGGACACAGGAGCCCCAAAGGAGGTGAGAGAAATCCTGCCCTGTGTTTCCCTCCCACCCCAGCTCGTGGCATTGCTTCGATCCAGCTCCAGCCTCGGGAAGGTTTGTCTTTTCTTCAGTCCATCCAGGCTGGGATGCGAGAATGGGCAGGATCCAAGAAAAAAGCATCCCAGCATCCCACCATAGAGTTCACCGACTTGATTTCAAGGCCTCCAGCTTGTGCAGATGGTTGCTGGGGTAGTTTTGGTGCCTGGGAGAACAGGTCCATAGAGCCTTCCCCATCCCAAACTGGCGCCTCCCTCCTCCCCAGATAAACCCTGACCACAAACAACCGAAAGCAACAGCTTTCGGTCTGAGCAGCCAGGCAGGGCTCAGTGCTTCGCCACACAGCCAGCCTGTGCCAAGGCTAGCATGGGAATCCCTCCTATACCCCCCCAAATTTCAGAGGGACCAGCCTGAGAAGGAGAAGCAAAGCCACGGTAAGCCCACGTCCCCATCCCGGCTAACCTCATGCCCATGTTTGGGCCCTGTGCAGGTTTCCTTCTCCTTTACTTCTCCCTCAGTAATACAGATCTAATGACACTTTGCCACGTCAGAGAGCTCCTGCGAGGACTGGTATTAGCATTGCTTCTGGAACATGGAGGGTACGTGGTAAAGTGCCTGATATTTACATTTTTGAGGAGCAGCAGCATCTCTAGGACAAGAACACGGGTCTCCTTGAGGCAGATGCCCTTCCAGCCACAGTTTCACGAGGTGGAGCAAGCTGCTGTAATGGCTTCACACTGCTGAAAAGGCATGGAAAAACATAATGTTTATATCCCACAAGCAAATAAAATTCACGCCTTTCACAGTAATAAGGTGGGCAGTGTGCTGAACCAGAGCACAGACCTGATCCTCCATCCATCTTCTTCTGTAGATGTACCGAGGTTGCACCCAGAAGAAATCACAATGTTTGGTTAGCAAGAAGGGCAGTAAGCAGTAAGGTTTTGCAGCATCACACTGTCTGTAACTAGCAAAAAGAAGTTGTATGGGTTTTCTTGTATGGGTTTTCTTTCTTTTTAACCAAGAATAAATATTCTGTCGGCTCATTAAATATTGCCACCGGTTCAACGAGCTTTGGATCAGGTTCATAATCATGCAGACAGTAACGGCACTGAAACTGGGGATATTTAATTTTCCCCAGAGGTTCTGCTATATGATGGATGAGTTTTATTTATCACTGTCAAACATGCAAGTATGCCTTTAAATTATGCCGAGGACATGAATATGCAGCAGAGAGAAGGGCGCTGGAATATGGAATGTATAGAGGTGATCAAAGAAAAAACAACGGCACTTAGAAGTTTAAAAGGGATATTCTAGCCTTCATTAAGAAATCGCTTTCAAATTATTTGAAAAACACTATGAATACTCATGAGACTAAAAAGATTTAGAGCACAGTGTTCAAAGGACGCTGTACAAGCTATTTGTGTAAATGATTTCTTGTAGTTCTTTGGCCAAGCATCTCTCATCTTGTACGTTTGGAAACTTGGGATTATGGATTCTATGGTTTTGAGGGGAGGAACTATTTTAAAAATAATAATACACAAAATCCCACTTATAGGTTATATTCTACCCTGAAGGACAGTGATAGTCAACACAGGCTATGCACAGGTCTCAGCTTTATTGCTAATATTCAGAGCCTGAGTTTTTTAAGCACAGAGCAATGAGGCAGCTGTGGGGTGAAGAAAGCAGTCCCCTTTGGGAGGGGGTGGGCAAATGAAGGAGGCAGAGCAGGAGGTCTTCAAGCTGGTGGCTTCTCAGTGGTGCTTCCGCTCCTCCCGTTTCATATGCTGTCCCGAATAAGCGCCCTTTGAGCTAAAACTTACCCCTTTCCTGCAGCCACTCTGTTTATTAAACCCCAGCCCTCCTGCCCCGAGGTCTACATGTCTTTCTGAAACCAGCTGGTCAAAAGGTTCCTCTCTGTCCTCGCCCCCCGCCAGGGTCTCCTGGCTGCTGGCAGCAAACCAAATCCCATCCACAGGCTCCTGTGGAGGCACTCATAACTCTTGGAGGACCCAGCGCAGCGCCTGCCCTTCCCATCCCGAGCATCCAGCACCTCCCAGCTGCATCCCACCCATGTCCTGCTCAAAACCAGCCAGATGCTCAGCGACCACCACCAGTGGCCAGGACTTAATTTTACTTATTTCTAAGGTGTCGCTCAGGCTCTTCCAGCTGCTGCTGATTGCAGTTATCTCATCTACCTTGAGAAATCCAGCCTACCCACATTAACGGGAACTCGTCTTCGCAAGCGGAGATTTTCCCCCGCAAGCAGCAGGAACGGCAGCAGTGAGGGTTCAAGCACAGGCTCCCCATGCCACTCCCAAATGCTTTACCTCTGCCTGCGCGGGAGGACCGATGCTCACAACCTCCTGCCACCAGCGGCCACCAGCCCTCCCATCTGCTCCCTTTTTCTTTATGAAGGCAAATACAGTGTCACATAAAACAAAACAAAACAAAAAAAAAACCCCAAACCCACAAAAAAAATTAAAGAAAAGCACGTGCAGACACTAGTTTTTAATGACTGCATCGTTAAGCGGCAGCCGATCTCCATTTCATGCATGTTCATTAATCCACAGCCGCGCTCCCTTTCCCATATGTCTTTGTTTCTGTACATACAGTCGGAGGGAG
>NW_009646936.1:556829-580327 GCF_000708025.1 Charadrius vociferus | reverse complement strand
AAACACTGAGGCTCACACACTGGCTCGGGCCTCCCCCTGACCTCTGTTAACCAGCCGCTTCCAATGGATGTAATGCAGGTTGTTCTTCTGGATTTTTGCACCTTCCACAGTTACCAGACATCTGTGTAAATCCCCACCCCCTCGTGTTGGGCATCAGGGTCAGTAATGTTCAACAATTCAACGTGGGAAGTCTCACTGAGGAAGTACCAGGCCATAAATTTCCTCCAACAAGAGCCACCTATCAAGCTAAGCCTTGTTAAGAAGCTTCCCAGATATTAATCACAATAAAGGCCGCCGCTCCTGTACCGTTGTGTCGAGAGAATGAAACAGTCGGAGGCTGCAAAAACAGGTTTCTCACTTCTTTACCCTTTAATATCGGAGCGGTTGTCATTTCACAGGCAGCGCCGGCACGCTGGCCAGCAAACGCCCCTTTGCTTTAACCTCGGAACGCCATGAAAAGGCGGCACAACTCGCACTGGCGGACTCTGCCGCTTTCCACAGGGCAGTGGCCTCTTCTGCACCAGTGCCCACTGTAAAAAGTCCCCTCCGCACCTCGCAGCTGTGTAATCGGGTGAAAAACAGCCTGCGCCCGCACCCCAAAGTCAGTTTTATTTGCCAGGGGTTGTAGGTTGCCCCCGCCTGCCGCTGCGTCCCAGGCACCGCAGTTACAACGCCACCAGTTACTCTGCGTGTGTGTTTCATGCGTGTATTTATATATGTATTTGTGTTTGTGTGCGTGTGTGCATCTGCCGGCGTGAGGGAGTTTTGCAGGTCTCAAGATGCCGCAGCTGAGGATGGCATTTGAGGTCTGTGCCGATGCTGGCTTACATCTGGAGCGGGGCTTTGCCATCGCATTTCCATTCCCACCCAGCAAAGCATGGCCCGGCATTTGCTGTGTTTGTTCCCGTCTCAGAATCCAAAAGGGGATAAAACACCTCCCTTTACAAGAGATAGCAGTGCTTTGGGAATGTAACTTCTGATGGCTGCCTTCCTTTATTCTTAAATGAGAGGGTATATCGGGACTGGAAGAGCCTAAGAAAATACGGCAAAGCACTTAAGGGTTCAGAGACCCGTTTGGCTTTGTTAATTTTTATTACTTAAAAAACTACCGGTCTGGTTTGAGGACCAGAGGACTGCTCAGAAGTACGCAGACTCCTGCCTGACAGCTACGACTTAAGAAAAGAGGTGGCTGGGGTGGGAGAGAATCGGGCAAGACGCAAGTAAACCAGGGTGTTCATCTGAAAAGAAACAACCCAAGCCTAACTCTCTGCCAGATAAAGCTGTGGTCCTTCAAAGACCCACATGCGCGCTCTGCTTGTGCGGGGCGAACAGCCGGCCCATTGATTTCGGAGGCGGTAGGCGCACTGCGCACAGTCAGAGCAGCCCCCGACCTTTGCAGAAGTGTAGCCTAAAATGAATTTATGCTCTTTTAATGGAGATAAAGACAGAAGGGGAGACCATAACTCAGGGAGACAGTTCTGCTCTGTCGTTCCCTCCTCGGTTAAGAGCAACTTTTTGCCCTCGGGAAAAAAAAAGCACTGAAAGCTCAGGCCCTTGAAGCACTCAAGGTAAGAGCCTCATCCCTTTCCTTGGACAGAGAGCAGCTGGCTGGGTACGGAGCAGCCTCCACAGCCTGAGAAGAGGATGCTGCAATGCTTGTGCAGCAGATCAGGTCTCTGAAGGAAAATAAATAAACGCTCTCCTCTTCTGTCATTTTTGCTTGGGGAAGGGAGGTTTTGCAGTAGCCACAGATCTACGTGTGCAACACGCACCCGCCAGGCTGTCAGCGCAGGCGCAGGGAAATTCGGGAGCCTCCAGAGCTTCCCAGGGAGCATGAGTGGTCTGGCCTGCTAAGCCCCCACCCGGCCCCGAGAAGAAAAAAGGGGGTCCCTTCTTCATGCAGTTTAGAAAACTCCTTGATCCCGCAGGCTGACTCTGACAGGAAGGGGCACACACGTGTGCCTCCAGCCGTGCCAAGCGCCCAGTGCTTCCCGGGGCACCTCGGCGCCCATGGGACACGGGTCGCCCCAGCTCCCATCACGGCCGGAGTAGCAGGTGAAGCAGTATGTCGCGATAACCCTGGCTATGCCTGGCAGCGCTGCAAAGCAAGGGTCTGCCTTCGTTAGCCCCTTGAGGAATGCGGGCTGATGCCGCGTCCCCTTTTTACCCCCACAGCTCTGTTTTTGTGAGGTTGGCAGAAACTGACACTTTTTCTTTTGCTTAATTAAGTTGTTCAGAAGAAGGCTGGTCAAACAGTTGCATCTACGTGGGGAGTCTTGAAGCGAAGAGAAAGCGGTGGGCGTTGCCAACATAAAAAGGGGGATTCTGTTATTGTTTGGGTGTAGACGGGTCATTTTTTCAAAGTTACTGCTGCCTGAGTGACCACAACCCTGCAAGCAGCAGCAATGAAAGGACACTAAAGCTGCCAAATGAAGCTACCTTGGGCTCCAAAGTGTAAGAAAGAAAAAAAAACAACCACAAAACAAAACCAAAAAAACAGAAAGTAGGAGCACTTATTTTCTCTCTCCAGAGAAAGCGTGAACTGATTTCCATATGGTGCAGTGAGAATTAGAGCAGGTCTCTCTGAGCATGCCATTCCAGGGGGGCAGATGACAACTGGTGCCAGGGGAGCTCTGGTAGGCACTCTACTAACCGTCCATCCCCATCCCTGCACAACAGCCCATTTCTTATTCATCCCCACCCAAAGAAAAAGCCCTAGGAACAATTACCAACCACTTTAAGTCCACCTGGCTTTCAGTGCAAGCCTGCCTGCATTTCCAAAGCCACTGGTATCAAAAGCTTGAGGGGTGTTTCTCATATTTTGGCAGTCTGAAGGCAGGACTTGCATCCTCAAAGCTCAGCACGTTCTGAAATATCCACTGACATGTCACCGCGTGGGTTTCAAGTCCAGTGTGACCTGGCTTCTCCTAACACAAGCAACTGAGCGAAGTCCAGATCTTACCTCCACCAGAAAAGCTTTCTCCAGGCAGCCTCAGGAGCCCTGATTTAACCATCGCTGTGGTGTAGAGTTGGGCTTATGGTGCACAACGTGTTGTTTAGCCACAACTTGCCACATGGTCAGCACCCGTGGATTATGAGTTTATAGCCATGCAGTTGTGTATGATAGAGTGAGACACACGTGGGAGGCCCAGCACTGGCATCAGGCTAGCGATTCTTAATTGAGACTGTGGATCAGAGGAAGGCGCCTGCTGCCCGGAAAGCAGCCAGAGCTGTTTTGGGTTGTGGTCCAGTCTCAGCATGGAGCTCTCCGGGAGCTGGAGGGCCATGTCTCCATGTGGTCTTCAGGCCCATCATGTGGTCACCACTGGCTCAGACATTTAGCTATCAGAAACTGAAGCTCGTACACATGATTTGGAAGGGCTCATACCCCCCTTTGACTAGAAGTTGGTGTGGAATATACCTCTTTGATCCAACCAGCATGTTCTCAAAACCCAACAATTTTCCCATCCAGGGTCTGGATTCAGGCTGAAGGTCCCAAATTTTCCATCCGTCTCTATTTAAAGAGCACTCCAAAATGCCCTCCTCCCTCTCCTTCCCACTGCAGACTTAGCAAAACACCCAGTGTCCCCCATGCACATGGAGCACCCCGCCAGATCCCACTGGACCCCTCAGCTCTCCAGGGGCTGTTCCATGGGGACACACAGGAGACCTGCAGCTGCTCCCGATGGCTGCGGCAGCCGGCATTTCTCTTCGGCAGCCAGTATGCAGCCGGCAACTTTGCTTTATTCAAGGTGCCTCTCCTTCCTTCCTTCCTTCCTCCCTCCCTCCCTCCCTCCCTCACCGGTTGGAGTTGGCCGCAGGTTTTCATGCGGCACATGCACAGCCCCTCGCAGCCCTGCGCTCCAGCTGCTGGTGAGAAAGAGCCTTTTTGTTCGGCTGAGACTCCACCGACATGATGTCTTTACTCCCAGGAAAACAGAAGGCCTTCCTTGACATGGGCAACCCCAAAAGGGCTGGGATGCTGAAGGGAAGGTCCTAAAAGACAGAAAGGAGGATTCACAAGGGCTGGACGGAAGCCATCGCACCATTCCTGGCACTGGCCCTTCCACATGGGGCTCTGCCGCCCGGCAGGACAAAGAGCGCGGTTTTCACCAGCCCCACGTTCTGCTGACGAACGCGTAATAAACTGACAGAGGGAGACGAAGCAGCATTTCAAAGCCCCACGTGCGGAGGAGGTAGAGCATAGCGGGAGTGGGGATGGACACTTTCTGCAGGTGTTCGGCCAGTGTCCCCCCATTTGCATACATTTGCATACTGTCAAACAGTTGGCTGACAGACTCTCTGAGAAGGTCTGGACTGAACCCAAACCTGTCAGGGACTTTCTCCTTGCCAGTCAAGGTTGGCTTTGGTTGCAATTAGAGAGAGGAAAGAAATACTTCTGACATTGCCATATAGGAAACTATGGATGGGGTGAGTTTAAACAGAAAATGTATGTTTTCTTTAAGAAAAAAAACCCTCTGAATTACTGTGCCGGGCCTGGAAGGGGGGGAGAAATGGGGGAAAAAATGAATTTGACCTCTTTGGTCTGGAGGGAAATATCTTTTTCTCTACTCGCTTGCTGGCCAGCACTTTGCATGCTACCAGCTCACGGGAAAGTCGCAGCCAAGGGGGAGCTTTCAGGGATATAAACCAATAAATAACCAGAGATGGATTTGGCAATGATCTACCTGCCCAGGCACCACACCTGTACAAGAGGCTACGAGCAGGAAATCCTGGGGTGATGCTCCACAGCTCCACAGCCCTGCCGCAGGGGCAGTTGTGGTGGAAGATGCTCGCTGGGCTGGGGGCAGAGGACGAGGGGGACCCGAGCGCTTAGCAACATTGCACAATGGCAAGGCATGGAAATACCTCACGGGTATTTACTGAGAGAAAAAAAAAAAACCAAACAGCAGAAGGGACAATGAGGATATGTTTTGGAAGCCCACACCCCTTTTACTTGTTGTTTTACATATTCTTCCCTCAGCCGTGAAAATTTCATACTTCATCTTTACCCGGCGGTGGACACTAGAGTTTCACGAGCAGGGGACAATAGGTTCTGTTTATTCACCCACAATAAAGAGCCTGTTTAACTCCGGACTGCAAGTGGCTGAGCCATCTGGCCCATATCTTCACAGTAAAACATTGTCCATGACACAAAAAATGATTACATCCACAGGACAAACTAATGTGACCTCTAAATAAAGCCTTCCTCTGAAGCTATGATATCATACTGCAGAGGGGACACCGGCACAATTGAATCTGGTCACCCAGAGCACAAGTGAGATAGGACTATTTAAATCCAATTTTACAGGAGACTTTTTGTCCTCCATGGCAAACCACCCAGATCCGACGACAGCATTGAAACATCTTTTTTTATGCACTCTTAAGGCAACGGAGCGGTTCTGTCTGGCCTTGGCAGTCCTCTTCAGCTCGCCCCGGGCCCAGGAAGCACCCGTGCATTTTCAGAGCCAGCACCTGCAAGCTTTTCTTCCAACAGCATTTTACTGATGGAGCACCCCCTGCACCGGCCCCTTCTTTTTTTTTTTTTTTTTCCTTTTTCCCTCCCCCCCCCCCCTCCGATAGCGGGGAAACAAGCGTCTCTTTCTCCTCGGTGCCAGTTGGAAAGTCCAAGTCTGCCACAGCCTCACAAATAGTTTCTGAGCTTGAACAAGGCGCCCTCAGCCCCGCCGTACCTGAATGGCGGCTTCATGGGGCAAAAACAAGGACTCCGGCAAAGGGCCCATCTCAATGGCCGAAACGTCGCTCTCTCAAAGGAGGCAATTTATCTCTGCCGGTACAGCGCTCCTACCACCCTATCTCTTAGAGAAATGTTTGTAAAAGGGGACGATAGATCTAATTAAAGAGGCTAATCCTTTTACAGGGACAATGCTACCGATGTGTGGGTACTGACAGACTTTGTGGGAGCGCTTTCGCAGCAACCCGAACGACTGCGGCCAGCCGAACACCCGTTTCATTGAGCTGCACGTCTGGGTGGCTGGAAGGCGCTCTGACAGGCAGGCGGCCCAAAGGGCATCCTCGCCGCGGTGCGTGCTAGCCAGCACGCACATCTCCTCCGCCTGACACAAGCGCTGGATGCCGTTTCTCTTGCTGGGGCGCCGCCGGCACCAGGGCAGGATCAGACCCACGGGCACCGAAAGCAAAAGGTGGTCGGAGGAGATGGAAATGGAGAGGGGACCTTTGTCAGTGAATTGCTGCGCTGTAATGACTTCGATAAATTTGGGTCGTCCAGAAAGGAAAGCAAGCCTTGTGCTAGGCACGAAAAGGCTCTTTTTTTCTTAACGGTGATAGCACCTGTCTGGAAAAGCACACTCTCCTCGCACGGGTCAAGCAGGCTTTTCTTTGCAGCTAATTCGTAGCATCAGAACTGTAATTATAGTGAACTGAAAATAAAATCAGTAGCAGACTATCTCGCCCAGTTCTATCTTGGCTCTTTGGAACTGAATTCGGGACCGATTCAAAACCCTCTTTTCAATTTAGCAGAAATTCTTTTTACCCACTTTTTTTTTTTTTTTTTGCCTCAGCTATAAAGTGCCTTTGTATTAGCATGCTTAGCTTGAACACCTGAATACCCCAACTCTATCTTTTCATATGAAAATACAGTTTGCAGGCCCAAATCCAGGTTAGATTAAAAAAAAAATCAGTCACCAACATAGAGTTTTCAATGGCAAAGGCTCTTAATCCGCTGTGGAATTATAAACCTCGCACCCAAAGGATTAAACTTCTCCTACACAGATCATTAAACAGTGCTGCATTTTTGGCATGGCACTTCTGTTACCCGCGTAGGTTTCCAGACCCAGGCCTCTCAGCCACACAACACCTGGCATTAAAAATCCCGCGAGCTTCCTTGAAGCCCGTAAAAGTACCCTGAAAAATACTGCAGAAGCTTTGGTCTTGGGGCACAATGCCAGTGCCACCGATCCGGACCAGCAGGGAGCTCTCATTGATGCTTTCTTGGTGTTGGGTCCATTGACCTACACAGGCAAGGACACAGCTCCCACTAAAAAGCAAACATTCGAATACATTCCACACACACCAACTTTATATATAAATATATATATATATATGCATGCACAAACCCCCAGCATTATCAGGTTGAAAGAAGAAGATTATTCAAGGCCCAGTGTTGGCTTCTCAGCAGAAAAATACATTTGAATTTAAAAGACCGTTTGCTGAAGGCATAATTATCAGTAGGACACAGCAAGTTCTTTTTTTTAAAAAAAAAAGGTAGATTGTTTCACCAGAAAAAAGGCACCTTTTCCTTTTACTGGCTCTTTGCTTTCTTCTTCCTTTTCCTGTATCGAAACAGAGATTCAAATACCTTGTTCCACCATCTCAAAGATTATCTAGTAGGAAAAGTCCCTGGAGAAAGTACATAGCTCCCCAAAGACAACAATTTTTTTTTGTTTCTTTCAAACTTCTTTCATTTCAGCTCTTCCCTTTCTCTCTTTCTCTCTCTTGTTTTAATCTCTTTGAACTGCAACACTGGATTGATTCGAGCCCTGCTTCTCCTCCCCTGTATGTTAGCCTAAATCTGAGGTAACTCCCATCACGTTGGTAGAGTAATAGTGAGATAACCAAAAGGGAAAATCGGCCATGACTTTGCACCGAAGTTCAAATACATTTTTAGACAGTGGAATAGAATAAGAAAGAAAATAATTAAAAAAAAAGAAAAAAGAAAAAAAAAAAAAAGAAAAAGAAGTGCCTTTTCCTTTCCAGTCCTCGCTGCCATGAGTTTCCAGCCACAGAAAGGGGGCAAAGCAGGCAGCGGCTCTCCTGCTTGGGGCAGGGAAAGGTGGGCACTGCGGGCTGATTTAGGCAGCTAGTAGCACGCTATCTGCATGCAAACCAATAAAGCAGAGAAAGGGGAAGGGTAAAATCTGCCTTTCCTGTAACATGATGAGCAGTTGGGATGGAGCTACCTCTCTCCCAAATTGCAACTCCAACCATTCAGTGTTAGGAATAAAAGCAGTGGGATTCATCGCACCTGGCTTCAGGTGTATAAGGGTTGGGCGCCCCGACCCACTGCATCTCCCTCGATCGCCGAAGAGGGAAGATGCATCTCACCCCACAACCGGTTCCCCAAGAAAGTGGGAGGAAGCCGGGGGAGAGGAGTCCCTCGTGAAGATGCCCAGTGCTCTCCACTGGTGTCACCGCTCCCCAGGCCTATCTGGGAAGGAACCAAAGGGGAGGCTGGTGGAGCCACCGCGCAGCTCCAGGCACCTGGCCCCAGCCCACAGAGGGCAGGGACGGGGATCCATCTACAAGAAAATGCAGGAAATGGAGAAAATGCAGGAAATGGAGAAATACTGCATGCTGTAGGTACTTTGTGGATCACTGCTTGAATATTTCTGCTCCCTTGTACATAAACTGTGGGTTTTTTTCCTGCTGGGCAAGGAAATGGACAGTTTGATCCTCTGGTCTCCCATGTTTCCTGCAGGTAAGGGGAGGCTGAAAACAAAGAAAATAAGGACTCCCAAGTCTATTTCTGCTCATTTGCAAGGTTCCATTGCTAAAAATAACAACATCAGAACATTGAAAGAGGGTGACTGTAACTCAGCCAATAAAGTCCTACTGCAAAACCCACACTAGGTACGCGTGCACACGGTGGTGTGTATTGAAACCTGGAAGCTAAATTCATTTTCACCTCTGTGGATCCCAAAAAAGAAAATATTAAAGGAGAACGAATTGAACCAAAATTACTGATCTGCTTACGCTCAAGAGATAAGAGAGCTTTCAGGTTCTCTAAGGGCTACCTTTAGCACCCACAGTGGCATGAACCCAGTCCCCATCATTGTTCTTTCCTGGCTTTTGGAGGAGCTGAGATCTGGACCCCAGCTTTTTGCTTGGGCACATCTGTAAATGGCCCAGGTGTTGCAAACATGTCCTTTCATCTGTGCTTTTTTGGAAGATATTTACATTCCGATTAGATTACATTCAATGTAGGCATAGACTCTCAATTTGCTCTTGCTGGAAAATTTAGGAAATTCGGTTGAATTAAAAAAAGGCTAAAGAAAACTTTTTCATGAGATCTAGTTTTGTGACTTATGGTCAAGGCATGCAAAAAAACACTGCTGCTTTGAAAACTTCCATTAGATCTTCCATATGGAAAATCTGGAGCATCTAGGTCTTGCCACAATCACGTCCTGGTTTTTATCTGTTCGGCACCGTGATCTGACCTGATGGGTATGGCTTGTGACAGGAGGGATTTTAAAATATCTTGTAGACAACAGGAGTCATTGTGCTTATGATAAAGCATCTTCACATGGGATAGGCTTCCAGGTGTGATGGTGTTTTAAGAGGCAAAAGCTGAAAGCTAGATTGCTGTAAGAAGGCAGAAATGGAGGCTGAGATAAGTGTTACCGTTACGATGTGCCAGAACCAGCAGTCCCTCTGGGGCTGCAGGACACGGGTAAAACATTTCTGTACCATACAAGAGAAAGAAGAATGACTGGAGCAGGGAAAAAAACCAACACGCAGGAGCACCAGCCATTCCCAGGCTGGGACAGACACTGCTGCTTCACAGTCTGGAGGATGAAGTACTACAAAAGCATAGGTAATGTAATGTTGCTGTAGGTTTTTCTGCCATACAACCTCGCACAGGCTGGCACAGTCAGGAAAAGCACAAGGTAGACAGCCCTGTGAAAAAGGAGAGAAAAAAAACCCACCCCACAACTTGAAAGAAAGAAACTTGGAAGATGTTGGCTGCAAGCTTCCCACCTGCGTGTATTTCTCATTCACCTTTGGTACCTCTTTCCGCACCTTTTACTTGCTCCAAGTCTTCTTTACCTACAGTAGTTGCACCGTGTGAATGTGGATCAATGCGGTTAAATGGCAGAACTCCCACAGATGGCCTCTCATTCACCAGCCTGCACCACTGCACTCGCTGATAGTCCAGAATACCTGTCAGATGCTCGTCGTTACCAGAGCATCACAGTAAAAACATTGATATCTTTCCTGGGAGGTACAGTAGCATTTACAGCAGTTTCAGAAAGCCTTTTGCTGAGCTGTAATCTGTTCCCTATGAAATATCATCAACTTTCTCAGGGGAAAAAAAGGAGATAAATTTCTGGTCTGCTTGCGGACTTGGGACGCGAGAGATCCCAGTGGACATCCAGAAAGTTACTCACAGGGGCAAGTTTTGCAGCATCAAGGGCCAGCGTCAGGAGGCTGCTCGTAAGAGAAAGGAGTGGTGGTCTAAGCAAATTCTTAATAATATTGCACTAGTCAGATATAACGGTGATTCCTCCGAGCTCTTTGTGATAGGTTTCTTTCAGGAATATGCCCCTTTAGACCGCCACCAACCTATTTATTTCCATTTTAGTCAAATCCTCCTTGTCCTTAATCCCACTACACTCTCAAAATATAATAGGCAAATATGTAAAGCTTCTGTTTCTTTAGCTGAAAGAGCCTGCATTTTGTTTCCAGAGCTTTCTATTTCTTTTAATATGTGTTTGTAACTCTACATAAGACCTTCCCAACTAATTTCCCCTCAATAATTTCTGGTGGTTTCAGCTACCTCGACCCAAAAAATCCTCCAACTTAAACCGCTCCGAGTCTAAAACAGGGTTACTTGCCTCTAGATATGTCCATTTAATATATCCAATACAAGCAGCCAACTGCTGTTCTCAAAAGACTATCTGACAGATTCTATTCACTTTCAAAGTAGCTCTCCATGGTTTGAATAATTATCTTTCATTTCCCCCTTTCTGACACTTTTCAATGATTTGTTGACATCTGAAGAGATATGTGCAATCTCACAAGAGGCAGCTGGACTTTCTACCCAAAAGATACAAATACAAAAAGGATTCCCATACAGAATTTGAAATAACTATGTTCTTTGCAAATGGAAGACTAAATCTGCATTTTAATGGGACATGTTTTTAAAAAGCGGAATTCATGAATAACCCTATGAGTTTTAACTTTTTCACTGCCAGCAACAAATCAGAACTAGCCCTGGGAAGAAATCCTACCTTCCCTTTGTCCGGTTTGCTTTCCCAGCATTTGCTGCCGCCGGGGCTGGAGCTCTCCTCCGACGCCTCCCTGGTCCTCCCGGCAGAAAGCTGAAGATGCAGCTCTGGTGCCTGGCATGTGGGTCCTTTGTCAGCTACCCAGGTTTGGAAAACAAGCCTATCCCCCCCCCCGGGTGTCTGTGTGCAGCCAAAATCGCATGAAGCCCACAAATAAGTAACACAATCCTCAGTCATTTGTTCTAATTAAAACTTACTTATTTATGCTAAAGAACTGATATCCCTCAACATTCAACCCCCGTTAGAGCAGTATATGGGCCGTCTCCAAACCCAACAGAGTTTAGGCTTACACCGGCTGCGGGAATTCTTATTTCCATTTTACCGGTGGAAAACAGAGGCAGAAAGAGTGCAGGATTCAATGCCTCACCCAGGAACCACGCAGCAAGCCAAAATTTGACGCCTGTTTGTGAACCTCCATCCATTACTGGATACTTTACACAATTACTGGTTATCCTTTGCCTGCATAACCTTTTTTCTTACTTGTGCTGCAACGTGTTAAAATGTCCCTGGCAGGACAGGGCTTTATCCCCTCTTCCCTCCTGAACAGTGAGCAGAAAAGATAGCACTAAGCAACAAGTTCTGTATTTTTGTTCTCAAATTGTGATATATTTGTGTTTATTCTCTTTGACTCCCAACAGACTAATTCCTTGGGGTACAAAAGAGGAGGCACAAAACCTTTTTCCACCATACGGCTTCTCTCTCTCAGTGATGCAGACGTGTGGGAGCGACGGCCCAGGAAAGGCCGGTTGGGGCGTACGTAGCTGCTGGAGGGCCCGGTCCAGCCCCGTTTTGCTTAATGAAAGTCTCCCTGTGTGGGATGGCCGCTACCCAGCACCCCGAATTGGTGCCTCCACTGGTACATCCCGGGCAATGCCCACTGAGTGAGGAACACGCGGCGGGGGTGGAGGGGAACACAGCGCAGGGCAGAGCTAAAAAGTAAATGCTGAAAAAGAGGGGGGCTGAAGGCAGGAGGAGAGTCTGAGGTGCGTTGGCAGGACAGAGGGCAGAAGCACAGCACTCTGCAGCTTCCAGCAATGTTTTGGGAAGCCCTCTGTTACCCGGACTGACACCCTGGTGCCTCTGTGATTTGGAAGCCTACTAAGGAGTGAGCGGAAGGAGAGATTTCAGGGCATTTCCTGTATGTAGATTTCCAGTGCCTGTGCACTTTTCTTAGCAAGGGCAGATGAACAACCAAGAGGGTGCATCCCTTCAGTTTCGTGTGAAATATGCGTGCAGGACTCCCAGCGGCATGAGTCACCTAGTGCTTGTGGTCAAGAAGCATCTAAAATTGTAAAAAGAATAGTAATTTTATAAATCTGGAAACAAAAGTAATGACATTTTACAAGCAAGGAGGCCTGAAGTCTTCCTCTATCTCCTAGCAGTTATTATCTTGAAGGATATTTTATACCTTACTTGTATGTTTCATATAATTTAAAACTAGCTTCTTAAATTTCTGAACTCAAGGAGGGGGTGAATCTTCTGACTTTCAGGATTCACATTCGTCCCGCTCCCGCGCCGCCTCGCGCCCGTCCCGCAGCGCCCCGCAGCGCCGCCTGCCGGAGCCCGGGGGTTGTGTGCGGGGAGGCGCGTTCCCCGGGAACGGGGGAACCGAGGGGCCGAGGTGTCCCGCTCGCCCCGCCGAACCGGCGGCTCCGCTGCAGCAGGAGGAGAAGAAGGAGGAGGAGGAGGAAGAGGAGGAGAGAGGAGCTTGTCCGCCTGCCCGCTAATTGAAAGGAGAAATAATTCCGCGCCCTGAAGGGGTGGTGTAGATGGCAGCGGTAATTGGCGGTGGCATTTGCAATTTTAATATGGGGCTCCCGTAAATAAAGCCTGCCCGCGGAACGCGTGCTGCCTTCGCGTGTAACAGATAGCCAGGCCGCGTGTTGGCGTACGGGGAGTTGTAGAGCAAAAAAGAGCTGAAGGCGGCAGATGCCCTCCCGTGCTCCCAGGTGGATTCCCCACTCCCAGCGCCAAACGCATTCCTCTCCGCCCTGGTGTCAGGGTGGGAGCCACTCCTGGACAGCCAGGACCATGCACCCACGGAGTTCCACGAGTCCTTGCTGCGTTTAACATCGGTTAACATCACTGCGCGTTTCTTAAGTGCCAGCATAGGCTTGGTATACATTGATCCATGGGGAAAATAATATATGTATAAAGAAAGACACATCCTATCTAAACATAACAGAAATAAAAGCCTGGCGTGACTTTTTCTTGCTGTTGCAGGTATCTAGTTTAAAATAAACTAATTTTTCAGATAGTAACGCTGAGTTAGACAATGGCACCATTGGGCTGTAGGTGGCATATACCAGAATTATTCTTGTTCAGTCAATGCATGTTCTAAAAACATTGGGGTTTTAGAGAAAAAGTCTGGACCCAGCAAAAACGGGCGCAGACCTAATCCCGATGTGTGAGACCCCAGAAAACATCAGTTTGTTCACTGCCGGTGTTACTTGTCTGAAATCGCGGGGAACGCTTAGAAGACTGCACCTGCATCTGCCCACGCTTACTTCATCAAACAGTTTTGCCAAATGTTTTGTTTTGCTGTCCCTCCAACTTGCTCTGGACATGCTTCTTGCTCCAGGAGAAAAATGCAAGACCTTGCTCTCCTGTCTCTAGTTGTGGCCTCAGCTGTCAGGCCCCTCAGGGCTAGGTCCAGAGCGACCGACTTGTGCCAGCCATGCAAAGCTGAAGGACATCTTTGCATGCTCAGCCTGCTTTTCCTTTGCAGTTTAGCTTGAACTCCTGAGGAACAGAGTTGTCATAACCAGGATTTGTTGGCCCGTGTGGCCTGTGGGGCCATTGACCAGTTTCAGCTAAACGTGACACTGGCACTACAAGCAGATTCTACATTTTTGCAAGTTTTTGTGATAATCAGAAGCAGGCAGTGGTCTCAATAGGGTGCTTTCTGCTGAGTGGCGGAGGGAAAAGCCATCCCCCTGCCCATGCCAGGAGGTGCCAGCTGGGCAGCGCCTCCCAAATTCTGCCACGTCCTTGCCTGAGGGCAAGAGGGGGGCTCATGGGTGCCCATGCCCACCCATAACTAGCAAGGACCACTACTCATTTTTCTCCTCGGCTTCCTCAGCCTACAGCAACTAGAGAGAAACAAATTATTCTCCTTCAATAAGCGTGGGACAGGTTAAAAGTTCGTGTGTTGCTTTTCCAAATCCTCTGTCAAACTTCACGTAAAGGCTTTGAGACTACGAACATTTCTCAGAGACAGTCAATATACTACTACTGTGGTGGTAAGCACAATTCTCGCCCTGACGATACAGGAGACTAAAGAGCATAAATGCTTTTATTGCACTTAATTTTTTCTCTGTGTGCGCCTCATTACTGTGTGGTAGCTTGCTTCACACAAGCGATTGCTGGTTTCCAGAAAAACAAGAGGACCCGTGGTGTCTGCATCGAAGGTATTCCTCAGAGAATGAGAAATCTCCAGTGGAGAAAGAGGTGGGTTCTTGTTAAGCACTGGAAATAGGCTGAAATGTAAATGTGTATTCCTTTCTGCAACGTGCCTAATTGCCCATAAATGTCATTAAGTCGAGAAATGTTTTCCACCAAATTAACTTTGACTCATGATGTCTAATTAGCTGGAGATGCTGAAAGATAACAACTTATCAGTCACTGTTTAAGAAAACATACTTAATGGTTGACTTTTTTGTTAGCAGCGATGTTGAACCAGGTATTGCAGCTGTCAAAACGGAGCATTATCAGAGCAATTAAGGACAATACCTCGATGCAGCTTCCTACCAAGATAATTTGACAGCTCATTCGCAGGCAAGAAGTGCAGTTGAGCCTAAACTTTCTGTGAAATGACTTTTCATTGCACAGGAGCAGCCGTAAGTTTTACTTCTTTTTTTTTTTTCTTTTTTTTTTTTTTTCTTTCCCCAGAGTGTGCTGTGTGTAAGCTTCACTCACGTCACCCTCTTTTCCCACTCACCTACAATCAAGGTCTCTAAAAGCAAAGGCTTTACCATCAGAGTTTTCACGAGGTGGTATTCAACTCTCTAAAGTAAAGGAAGCGATGGTGAAGGGATGGTATCCTCATCTTTTGCTGTTTAGATCTGTAGTTGTGTATGTCTTTTTGCCTTTTGCAAAAGGTAAGCCCACAGCATATATGGGAGGACAGCACTGAGGATGGAAAACCTGAGTTCCCAGTGCATCACCCAGATTCAACAAGGTTATAATGCAAAATGGAAACCCACATCTGAGTTCCCACAATGGAAAAAATAACATAAAACTCCCAGAATCACTGTCCTCTTAGATGCAATCTCTCCTAAGAGCTTCTGGATACCCCTCTGCCGAGTTTATTTCATACTGCCCTCACACACAGCTGTTTATTAAGATCCTTCACTATAATATGTGCCCTCTCCAATTCATTGGTTTTCTGTTTCAAGCTTTCTGACTTCTTGCTCAGACCTGGTGTAAATCAGCACAGCTCCACCACAACAAATATATCTGTAATTGCTTATGCACAATGAGCACCTGCTTCTTAAAACATAGCCGTACTCTTCAGTATCTCCATGATTATCATCCTTATAATATATTGAATTAATATCCATTAGGAGATTTCAACGCTGATTTCCACCACTGGCTTTTTAGCCCATCATACTGGCAGTACACACTTCTCTCCTTCTCTTCCCTCTCCTTTCCTAAAACATGCTATAACCCATCCAGGTGCTAATAGCTCTACAGTAAAAAGAACTGTCTAAGTTTCCCTCCAAAAAGCAATTTTAACCAAACACCCACATTTTTCCATAAATTTTGTGTGGCCTTGTTCTGTTTAATACTCTAACAGGATGTGTTGGAGGAAGAATAGAAATAAAATCTATGCAAGTGGAGAGGGGAATGCATTAATAATCTCCACAGTTAGGTTATAAATTAGAATTATATTTCTTCTATCCTGGGAGGTTATTTTAATCTCAACACTATGAACATTTCTCATGGCCCACTGCACACATGCCACCCACCAAGGACATTGAATCCGTGTTGTAAAGAAGATGCTGACCTCCAGAAAAGGTTCCATAGTTCAAGCTCAGGATGTCAAAATAGGAACAGATCCCATCCAACAGAGGCAGGGCTCTGACTTCCGACTATTCTTGTTTTATCCCAGTGGGTTGTACTGTAGGATATCAAAGGCCTGGGAACTGCAGAGTGATCTACGGGATGCAGACACCGGTCTGTTTGTGCAAATGGAAGGTGTGCAGCTAAACCCTCGTAGGGGTGATTTACAAACTCTGAACTGTTTGAGATGAAATTAAGCACACGTACAGGCACTTCAGTATATGGCACTGAGTGTTATATTGTGATATATTGTAATTATCTGCTCTCTGTTACCCGCTTCCTTTGAGAAGGCTCCTTTACAGTACTGGCGTACGATATTACTTCTTCCCACGTCCATTATTTGTGCCTGGCAAAGGATGTCATCTCCCTGCAGCCTTTTTCCCTTGAGGAGGGGAGTTGGATTACTCGGCACTGCATGCCCCGCGCCCTTGTCTACGCAGCAAGCTTTTCTTCCAGGTAGCCTTCAGCGGAGCAGCCACCAGCCACTGCCAGCACCACGTCGAGGGCCCCATGCTCCTGTGACAGTCCAGCACTGCTACGCACATGGCATCTCGGAGGGTTTTTTCCCTTTTGTCTCCTTGCTTGACACCTGCTCGTCCCGATCATTCTTGAACCTGTCCTGATTTATGAGGTTTTTTTCAGCCTTTTTTCCCCTCCGATGCCCCTGTGGCTGTCCGTACGAAACACACCCTTTTCTGCCAGCTGAGCAAGCTTTGTTCGAAGCCAGACAAAAGCTCTCCATCACTGTCCTTGTTGTGCGGGGGCCTACACAGTAGGTAGCTGCCACGCCAAGTACGAACGTGTGATAAAGTTTCCATGGAGGAGTTTTCCCTTTCAGAGTTCTTGCCCTCTGCTTTTCAAAAGCAGCGGTCAGCAATGTCTATCCTCCAGTATTTTCCCACAGTTACTTCATTGTTTTAATTTTACGTTAAACCAAAATACTCTCCTTGGTCTTGGGTGAAAGGTAAGATAGGACATGTCTATCAGGGAGTACCATTTTCTCCTAAAGTTAGGGCCATAAGACATTTCCGTTATACTGGGATTATGGAAAACCTAGGGAGTCTTGAGCCAAGGTTTTTGTTTCAAAACCATTCTAAAAATTTCATTTTCCAGAAAAAAAGCAAAGTCTCTCATGATCTTTTTGCAACAGGTCCTGCAGGTGGGTTGGAAAAATTAGTATGTCACCTTTTTTTGTCCACAGAATGTAAAAAGTCTTTAAAGTATTTCTCTCTCATTTCCTCATAGTAAGTTATCATGTACAAAAGACCTGCACATTCATACATTACTTAATGCTCACAGGGTCCAGAGGTGTCCAGCATTTTGTTTTAAGTGGGCACACATTTACAAACCAGCCTACCGCTTGTGTTGCCTTGTGCAGAAGTCGGTCCCACAGAGCAGCTGCTCTGAAACCCACAGAAACAGCAAACACGACTTCGGGGCAGGAAAGAAAAAAATAGGTCCCATCAGTCTGCTCCCCTACTTCCATTTCCAAGGGTAAGTTGATTACTTTAAAGCCTACCTGGGACACTAAGGTTAACATCCCTATAAAACCCTCACACAAACAAAAGTGCTTAAGGGCTTTTGAGCCAAAAAATACTCCAGAGTGCAGAATCCCCTAAAGTCGTGAGGAAATATTTATACTGAGTCGGCTCACCACACAAGATAATTTAATGGCATGCCATGCAAAGAGTAACAGCCATTGACCCAGGGACATATGAGCTTTAACCGTTATCTCCCAGTAAAAAAAAAAAAAACAAAACACGTGCCACTTGTCAGAAGACTGATTGAAGGAGCTGTTCAGCTCTTAATCGCTCAACAGCGTGAAGAATCTGTGCGGAGGCTGGGGAGATGGAAGTCAGAAACAAAGCACAAGAGATTTTGTTCAAAGCGACTTGTAGACGCTTACAAAGCTGATACTTCCAACGGAATTACAATAATCACAACTTTCTGTTAGGGCTGGACGCTATAGAAACCTATGGGGTATTTCTTGCTTGATGCAAGGGATGCCGTGCAACCAAGGCAAAACATACTCAAGTAGAACTGGTACAAATTGTACCAACATACCAACGTGCAGTGTAAAATGTAGTAGAAATCATGCCAGAACTTCTGGGATTTCTTTTTTTTTTTTTTTCAGAATTACACGAAATGTACAAAGTTTTGTTACAGCTTCAAGCATAAGAGCAATTTTTTTCCCTTTTGACTTTATCCAGTGAAAGAGTTTAAAGAGAGTTCTCCTTTCTTCAAGCCTCATCACACTGTGTCATTTGAAAACATACAGTTAGAGAAGCAAATACAACCCCCAGTGCACTGAAATACCGTGAAGGACTCCGGGGCGTTCACAGTCTGGACTGTGCTTCATCTGAGCTTCGCCTCATTGCTTCCAGGTCTGGAGTACTACATTTTCCTGGGACTTCTGATCAGTCTGTCACACTGAAATCTGAAATGTCTGTGTGTTCTCAGGCTCGTTCACGTTTTGAAAAAAAAGTCACTATACATTGCCCATGGCACTCAAACAACAAAAAATACCTTCTTCTTTAAAAACATTTCTGGGGAAACCAGAAGTTTAGCAGAAAATTCCACATTGCAGAATTTTAGATACTGTAAACAACACATGCAAAAATATTCACAGCTGTAGATCCCCTCACAAACCATTTTAAAATGAACAGTGATAAAGGAGGCAGCATTTGGAGACTCGGATTAGAAGTGGTATCAATGTCACAGTGACAGCTTCCTCAGTAAGTTTCAGTCCAAAGAAAAATGCTGATTTATGACCTGCTAAAACTAAAAATCCTTTATGGAGCTATCTATTACTCTCTTCTAACTGCAAACTGCTGCTTAACATAGAAAGACAAAAAATAATAGAATGTACCTTGTAAAATGGCCAGGGGCTTAAGTAACACATCCTAAACACAGCTTTTGCATTGTTTTAAAATTATCTGCTTTGAAAGACAACCAAGCTAATTATTTTTTTTTTTCCCTCCATTGCCTTTCAGATGAGTATTTTGGCAGTACAGACGGATGATATTTGAGTTTACATTGTACTGTAATCATTGCCGCAGCTCTCACAAAAGAGCAGGTTAATCGGGAGGACACAGGGAAGAGAAAAGGCGGCAGCCAATTCAGAGACCGGGGAAATGAAATTCTTCTCAGCTCTCCGGCAAAGGGCTATCTATCTCCTTCGCCGACTTTCAGCGCGCAAACCCGTCGCCTAATCTGACCGCGGCGAGCTGGAAAGGCTTATTCGCTCGCCGATGATACCTGTTGACCGGTTTCTCTCCCTCTCAGTTTCAAATCCTCTGTTGCTGTCAGCGACACATGCTTTCCTGCTCATCTGGGGTGGCCCAGCCTCATTAGCAAAGGATTTTGTGCATGTTAGTTAATTGAGCCCCATTCCCGCCACCTGCCACTCGCGAGCCTCATCTGCGCACTAACTGCTTCTAATTGTCATCATACGGCCGGCGCGCCGCAACAACTTGAGAACAGACCCGTAGCAGCACGCACCGGGCAGGGCTCTCCCGTGACGGAGGGAGCGGCGGTGCGGCGAGCGGTGGCGAGTGTAGCAATTTGTCAGGGGACCAGATGTTTCGAGAGGAAAGGCACCTTGTGCTACCATCAGGTGCTAAAGCTTTGATGTTTATTACCATGTCAGGCGCGAAGCCGAGCCGCGTCTCGCCGGTAAGGCGGCTTGATAAATAGATTGGCGCTCGCCTCTCCACCGCCTTATTGACGACGGAGATAGAAACCGGGGTGGGGGGTGGGGGAGCAAGTACG
Organism: Charadrius vociferus; assembly: GCF_000708025.1. Classification (NCBI taxonomy): domain Eukaryota; kingdom Metazoa; phylum Chordata; class Aves; order Charadriiformes; family Charadriidae; genus Charadrius; species Charadrius vociferus. The sequence goes on along the minus strand of NW_009646936.1, from coordinate 560,444 downwards.
ATGATTTAAACATATGTGAAGTTTTGCAGCTCATTAATCTACAGCGTAAATCCCACAGCAGAAGTCCCATCACTTGCTAGGACGAGACAGGACAAAGCACGAAGAAAAAGGTATTCCGGAGGGACGAGGCTGTGAGAGGGAGCGGACAAATTGACCTGCTATGTTTTTGACATCTCCAGCGTTTATGCATAGACCGGTGCCGCTGGGCATTTCGCTCTGAGCAAATAATAAAGGGATGCAGTCTTTAATCTTGGAGGATCCAGCAGTATAAGTGGGAAGCTCCTGGTTTCCACAGACCTCTTAAATACGCAGGCTGTCCACGCACCGCAAAACAGTTCCCTGTCCTGAGGACCGGTGGTCTTAAAAAAGCAGATAGCAAACTACAATAGCCTTAAAAAAGCAGGTAAATTACAGCAGTAAATAATGTCAAAGAGAAAACCAGATAAATTACAATAGTAAATAGCGTCAAAAAGAAAAACAGGGCAAAATTCATGAGTTTTTCTGCGCACAGCACATTCGTGTCATTAGTTGTAAGAGCTTTCCTGAACCACTTGGTAAGATATTTCCAGACATACTGTGAATGTGTTCTGAAATTTATTTTTTTAAAGAATACACAGATATTGGAAAAACCAGGCTATTTCTGAGCTATATCTGTAAATGCAAGGGTGTATATTCTGATGATGTGAAAACCTGATTTAAACATTGATAGGCTCTGCCATCTGATACTGAGCTGCAGCACAGTGTCAGGCTTTGAGATCCTTTCTGAATGCACTGAAACTGGGACCACCTCATAATGATCCCACAAGGCCCCCTCCACCCGTCAGGATCGATTTCTTTCCACCGGCATCCCCCTGTGCCTGGGCTCAGGGTTTTCCCTGGATTCTGGTCCAGGATTCTCCATGGAGACTCTGCAGCTCAGAAAACAAGGGAGTTCTCCCACAAAATAGACATTAAAGCAATGGTGAGGCAATTGCTCTCCCAGGAATAACCTTCCCATGGCAGCAGACCCTGCACAATTTTCTCCTTCAGACTTCTTTTCCCAAGCCTCCGCTCCCTGCTGCAGACGGCATCCAGGTGCTGCCCGCAGACTTCAGGGCACTCCATGCACCCCCACCACTCCTTCCTTCCCGCCCTTGGCCATCTTTTGCTGGGTGAAGCCATTGACTGGTGAGGTTGTGCAGGGTTCATCTTCGGTTTTTGAGATCTACCTGAGCAAAGCCACGAGCAGCCCGGTCTGATCCCATAGCTGGCCCTGCTTGGGGTAGGGGTTGGACCACAGACCTCCTGAAACCCTTCTGACCTCAATTAAATCTTCTGATAAAACCCACCTAGGACGTTACAAGCTAGGCAGGCTCCTATACGCAAAATTCAGGGCAAAAAACTCTTGTGAGCCACCGACCTTCAGGGCAGTTGGCAGTCCTAGAGATGGCGGCATCTCACCTTACTTGAGCCTCTCAATGGTTCAGCATCTACCCTGGCTACAGTTGTCCCCTACAGTCTGTGGAAGAACTGGGCACCACCAGAGCATGAACCGCCCCACGTGTCTCAAGCCCCTGCCTTAAGATAGGACGAATCCCTCTCTGGCAGAGTGGGTGTTTTTCCATACTACATCAAGCAGTCTGTGCAACCAGCTCAGGGTGGAGCTAGAGCAAGGCAAAATTGCGAGGGATTATAGAAATGGTGCTTGGGCTCTCTCACAAGTTTTACTTCTTGTCTTTTTCTTTTGCAGTGGGGAAGTGCAGATGAATTCTAAAAATCAATTCTGGCTCATTTTACTAACAAAGCCCCCACATTTCCTAGATGATAATCAGAGAAGAAAACAAGAACAGTCAAGAATATGATCTGCAGAGGAGGAGTGATGCTCTTAAGCCATAACTCCAGTTGATGTGGTAGCTTACAACACAGCAGTTAAGTAAGAATGAACTGTGCTGGTGATCTCAAACACCAGCCTGATTTCCAGATGTGCTAAGGTAAAATGGAGTGTAACATAACACACCCACCCCACCTCCCCCAGCACCTTGAAAAATCAGACAGCTTTTATTTAGGCATCAAAATACAAGCAATTTCAGTGCTTCATTTTGTGCACGCGGGATTAAGAAGTAATCCCTGTGACAGACCCTGGTTGTACAGCCACGGTGCAAGCTTCCCTGGCTCACGCGAGCTCAGGTTTTCAGAAAAGGTCGGGGCTGAACGAGAACATCTCTTACTGGATAGTCTTTGAACATCATATTATATTAGCCTTTTTTTCCTTTTTCTTTTTACATCTGTTTCTATAGACACCCATACCAGCAATGAAGCAATGCTGCTTCAGGCTTCAATTCATACTGATTCACAAATGCTCGCCACTGATCCCTCGGTAAATAGAACCGCAGTCCCTTGAATGCAAAAGATCTAAAGAAATTGCCTTTTAAGTTGCAGACCTAAAGCTGGCCCATCACAATGCTTTTTCTTGATGCCTCGCCTAGGATTTCTCTTTATTTTCCTTTTGTGGTTTTGTTTACTCAGTTAAAGATTACCCTGACAAAGGAAAAGAAAGAGATTTTATTTTTAGAAACATTTTAAATTTTTTTTAGGATAGGAATGGATGTATCATATTGTGCCTGAAGAGTGCACTCACTGTATACTATCCTCTGGTGCTAACACAGTGTCAGAAAGACTCTACTGGGATGTTTTTAAGCCTCTTGATTAACTTCTACAGGAGAAGATTTTAAAATGGTGAAGTCAAAAACTGTTTCTATAATTCCAAGACTTTCCTAAAATGTTTAACTCTGCAGCACAGTGCTTAGGTACAGCAATAAGCAACTAAAAAGTCTCTATGGGTAATCTATATATCCTGTGTGTCACAAAACACTAAATATCATGTCATAACAAATCTGAATTTTGCTGTGTTACACTGATAGCCACAAAGAGTTTTAGCTCAGTTTGCGTTCTACAGGCGACAGCAACACAAGAAAAGAATTTAACACTATGAAGTGTCTCTGTAACAGACAGTGCAAAACTGAGTGGAGTGCCCCTGATTATTAGCATCACTCTGCCTGAAATTCTGGCAGGTTTTCCAGAGCACTAACAGCTCTCTCTAAAATATTTTCATCACCTTACAGAATATAATTTTTTAAAATAAATTAATAAAGTGATGTACTAAGGGAGTGCTAGATGTAGAGAGCATTAGTTCACTCCGATTTCTTTTCTGCTGTATTGCAGAGCTCATATCAGCAATAATAAGCCATGCTTTGTATGCACTAACTCTGTAGTTTTTTTTAAAACAGCTTTGAGTGAAGTCTTAAACTCCAAAAACAGAACTCTCCCGTAACTGCAGAGCTTAGTGGAAATGCATAATCCTTGATATACATGATCTTTTTGTCCCCTGGCCTGTGAACCGGAGGCTGGGGCTTTGCTGCTCCGGAGATGTGGCAGACTTCAGAAGAAGAATGGCAGTTTGACACCGTACTGTCACAGTGAAAGCGGGTCCTTCATGTGACCCAGGCTTGGAGGCTGATGCTCTGTACCCAATAACAGCTGAAGCTGCATCTGCCACGTTTCGTGGGCCCGCCACACCATGCTGTGTCACCAGCTGCCTCTGTTTACGCTCGGCCCCTCGCCGCCTTCTGGCCGGGC
>NW_009646936.1:524445-555781 GCF_000708025.1 Charadrius vociferus | reverse complement strand
CCCGCCACACCATGCTGTGTCACCAGCTGCCTCTGTTTACGCTCGGCCCCTCGCAGCCTTCTGGCCGGGCTGCAGCCAGCCCCAGCCCCGTGCTCCGGCGCGGGGCTTCAGATGTCGACGTGCGCCAGTCGCGGCGCCGCGGGACGCCCAGCGCACGGGGAAGGCTGGGAAAAGGTCTGCTGGCTCCCCGAGCTGTGAAGAGAAGCTGGCGAAGCGTCGCAGCGAGCAGCCTCTTTGCACGGGGGAAGTCAGGCTACAAACTCTCGAGCGGGGAAAAGTCTCTCTCTGGGAGAGCCGCTGATGATAATCACCTTAAAACCTCTTTTTATTAAAAAATAAATCATCTGTGCTGCTCTGCAGCAGCGTAGTCTTAATCAAATCAGATGGCATTCTGTGCATCCTACAAATAGCGATAGCTAACAACACTTTTCTTCAGGCCAGCTTGCCACATAGCAGGCATATGCACAAGGGATCACACAGAAATCCCCGATACAGCAGTCTTTATCACGAGCACGATAAATGCCTTCTCCCCACCTCTTTGTGGAGTAAGGGAAAGGGCCCGATCCTGCAGTTTCAGTATCACAAGAAGAATTTGTGGGATCGGGCCCAGGTGTCTTTCCATCTACTGAGAAAACAAAGTGATCGCACTTCATCAACATCCCCCCCCCGCCTCGCCGCTGATTACTGCCGTGACACGGCAGGGCAATGAAGCTGGTGAGGGGTCTGGAGCACAAGTCTTATGAGGAAAGACTGAGGGAACTGGGGTCGTTTAGCCTGGAGAAAAGGAGGCTGAGATGAATGCCTTCTCCCCACCTCTTTGTGGAGTAAGGGAAAGGGCCCGATCCTGCAGTTTCAGTATCACAAGAAGAATTTGTGGGATCGGGCCCAGGTGTCTTTCCATCTACTGAGAAAACAAAGTGATCGCACTTCATCAACATCCCCCCCCCGCCTCGCCGCTGATTACTGCCGTGACACGGCAGGGCAATGAAGCTGGTGAGGGGTCTGGAGCACAAGTCTTATGAGGAAAGACTGAGGGAACTGGGGTCGTTTAGCCTGGAGAAAAGGAGGCTGAGATGAGACCTTATCGCTCTCTACAACTAACTAAAGGAGGGTGTAGAAAGGTGGGGGCTCTTCTCCTTGGTGACAAGTGATAGGATGAGGGGAAATGGGTTCAACTTATGCCAGGCGAGGTTTAGATTGGATATTAGGAAAAAAATTTTCACTGAAAGGATTATTAAACATTGGAATAGGCTGCCCAGGGAGGTGGTGGATTCGCCATCCCTGGAGGTGTTTAAAAAAAGGGTAGACGTGGTACCTGGGGACATGGTTTAGAAGTGGGTTTGTCGGGTTAGGTTAATGGTTGGACTTCGTGAGCTTAAAGGTCCCTTCCAACCTCAGCAATTCTATGATGCTATGACACATCACTTCCCGTTCATCCCTTAAAGATGGCCCTGGGACCACAGGCAGGAATCCCTTTGGCAGAAAATAATTTTGTCTTCAACAATGAGAGTTTCAAAGCAGTAATAAAATTGGCACTGTCATGAGAAAGTACTAGACCCAGAGGCAGGTGCCGAGCCTCCCAGGAGGCAGGTGCCGGCACTGCCCAGCTCAGTGTGTGCTGAGTACTCCTGGGCTTGCTTATGAGCATCAGTCCATGTGCAACTGGTACAGCCCTCCTGTGAGAAAAATGGTGCTGCACTGCATGTAACCCGCAGCTTGGCTGCAGACAGCGCTGACTCCTGAGCCTCTGCCTTGGAGCAAAGTTTAATTACTCTTGATTACTGCTTTTACCTAAATGGAAACAACAACCAAAAAAAAAAGCACAAAACATAGCAGAGCTTCCTTCAAGTCTTCCTTTATGCGTGACAGCAAAACTTCTGTCTGGGTCACGAGTATCTCTCTGAGTAAAATACTGTGGACAATTTGGAGATTCTTTTTTTGACAGTGATCTGCAAAGACTTTTTCAAAATAAAAATACTTCTTTCAATATAAAGTAACTGCTCCCACAGTCTTAGCTTCTCCTAGTCCTTTCCTACCATTTCTCTGTTTGAAAATTATTCTGATGGTGAAGAATTATAGCCGAGAGCAGGCAGAATCAAGTATGCTGCTAATTTTTGCTTCTTTCTCCTGCTAAATCATTGAGGACAGCAGTCTAAGAATGATTAAGGGACACTGAGCTAAGTTCCCATTCTCCATAGGTAGGCAAAGTGTATAAAGGAAGCTTGATCTTTGGTAATTCACCAGCATAACAGACGTTTCAGTAAATGCTACCACTCCTACAGTGAAGATACAATTAAGCAGGTTGTCAATAAGAATGCAAACAGCAGTCAAGCACCTAGACAATTTAAAACGTGTCATGGAAGGAGTTGGCACTAGAAATCCTGTTCACAGCTGTAAAGTTGGTGAATAGGACAGCCTAAGGGAAGACCTGGGACATTAGCGCTGCCTCTCCCACTGGGTTGAGCAGTACCCACTGTCAGTCCGGAGGGAAGACAACTCTATTTCCCCGAATTAGAGCTGTCTGAATTACAGCCCACCCACAGATACAGCCAAGGACAGCAAGGATGGTCCCTTACCCAGAACACTCCATCCCGACCCAGGACACGCCGGGACATTTCCCACTACCAGTGAAAGGCATGGGGATGCACCTCTTCTAGCTGCCAAGTGCAAGCTTGAGCCACCGGGTGCTGTCACATCCTGCACAGTCTTCTCTGCAGATGATGGCCTGCTCTGTGCAACACACACACTTACGCATTGGCCGGGGGAGGGAAGGGTGTCTTCTTGGTGCAGTTACAGCATTTGGGACAGCAGAAACTAGGATAACTCTCCCTGCTCTACTTAAGCTTTAAATAGTTTGCATTATTTATTTTCCTCCCCAGAATGCCTAAGTCTGGTCTTTTAGAAGGTGCAGTAGATGCACCTGGGACCCCAAGTTACTAAATTCCTGTTATTTTGAGAGGGCTGTATTCATGATGTTCATGTGTTGAGCACTTGTCACAACATGAGACAGAGATTCAGATACTTGTTTCTATCAGAATACACGTTTAAACCACTGCCAGCCTTCTCTAACAAAAGATTTTAATGCCCACTTTTCCTTTCACATGTCTAGCCCCAGTCTTTGAGGGCCTTACAGTATAGTCCTGAGGGTATTCATCACAGTGGTGGAAGACCCAGTTTCAAATTCCTTTGGGCACAAGTGGAAGTTAAACCAAATTGCTGGCTACTAGAAAAACAACATTTGCAAGGAAAATAGTAGCTATGCTCTGAGGAAGCCAGCTGAACGATGGCTAGGGAGCAAGACTGGTAGTGAATGACGGATTCATGAGTTTGAGCTCAACATGTCAGACTGTGCACTGAGATTTGGGGACAGCATCATCCAGATCAGAGCATTGCTAGGCACACTTTGAAGCAGACATTTAGGCAGCTCCAAGGTTAGGTGGCACCCTGATCATCTAAGACTGTAAGTTTAGGAGCCTATGGGAGCAACTGGTGCCCAAGTCTTCAGGCAGCACAGGCTGCCCACCCTCTACTCAGATTGGTCTCTAGGCTATTTGGTGAGACACTTTGGTGAGAATGGCAGGCACCCACAGCTGTCAGCTGTGCTCATGAAAATAGAGAACTGCAGAGAGACCCTGTGATGAAGAAAGCAAGCTAGATATATTAACAGGATAATTGAAGACCTTGCCTTGCTTTCACCACTAACAAACACCTTTTGAGAGAAAAAGGCATCTAGGCTTTTTTCTAAGGGACATGGTTTAGTGGTGGACTTGACAGTGTTAGGTTTATGGTTGGACTCAATGATCTTAACAGTCTTTTCCAACCTAAATGATTCTATGATTCTATAATTAAACACAGTCGAAAGTTTTGTTGGAAGTTTTGATTGTGTTCTTGAAGTCATTCACTCATAATTTTTGCACAAAAGCTAAGCAGCGTTATGCACTGGAAGGAGAAGTCAGACGTTACTGTAAAGGTTGCTAGTATTTTCCTGACACCAGTCCACGTTTTGCAGTGATACTACAGCTTCCAGATGGTAAGGGAAGGCTGAACTTCGGCAATTAAATTCAGCACTGATTTCAAACATGGAAGGTCACCTTCAACCATTCCTCCACCTAACCTCAAACTCTGGTGAAGAAAAGGAATGAGGAAAGCAGTTCTGTCTGCTCAAATGTTTTTTTGGGGAAAAAGAAAAATATTCACAGCCTAAAAACTCAGGAAGGACAGAAATGGTAGCTGTAGCACAGAAACTAGCAGAGATCCAGCTGGATCTTCACATCCTACAGATGTAAGGACAGCAGGAGTGGAAAATGCTGAAGCCTTCCAAGGATCAGATCTTAAACACGGCACGCTGGCAGAGCCTGGTTCCCTCTCACCACATTTCTGTTTTTAACACCCACAACTGCTTGCTTTCAGATTCATGATCCGCGTACAGCAAAGAAGCGTCAGACTGAATGAGTGTATTCAAAAGTTTGAATTTCTTGAAATCACTGCTCTTTAGCAATAAGGAGTGAAGAAACATGAAATTGTCCAGTACACATTTTGAGGATGGAAACTGAATAATAGCCCACGAAGACATCTCCTAGAAGCAAACACACAGAGGAATGGGTCTCTCAAAAATTATCCCAGTAATTTGTAGGTGACAGCTAACTATTAATATGTAAATTGGTTTTAGTACTTCTTTTCCACATAACCAGGGAATGGATCTTCTGTTCGGAGTGAGCACCATTAAGGGTTACATGGTTTCACAGATGTTTTCAGGCAGTTTATGCACCTTTGTGAGGATGAGTGCGCCAGCACAAGCCAAACTTCACTCACTCACACCAATGAGTGCCTGGGCACCAAAGTCCAACTTTACATGAGTAAAGTTTACGTGACCCTGTTTGCTCTCAGATCGGCTGCTCATTCATCCTCAGTGGTCGTGTCATTCGTGCTTCCAGTGGAGAATCCACCTGTGTTTTTGGAGCTGTTGCTCACATCACGTGTGCTGGGTTGATGCTTCTAGCCCCGTGCAGACAGTTGGGATTGTCTTGCTGGAGCTCATGCAGCTGTTTGCAACATGCAAAGCTTCCTGTGGGTCTGATTTTCACAAACCAAATGCATTCTGACCTCGTATTGCTTCCTTTCAGACATTTTTTTATTCAAACCATTCACATTCTGAGTTTCACTCCAGCCTTGCTGACCTCTTTCGGTTAGCAAACTGTAATTCAGTGGTGGCGAGGGTTGTCTGCCTGGTTTGTTTGGGATGGATGATCTGTTTTCTTTTCTTTGACCAAATCTCTACCATGACTCTTCGTGCTAATTTAGCCTGCAAAGGCAACACCCCGGCATTATAGCAACCAAACCATTTTCACTCTCTCTTAGCAATCAGACTAAAATTATGTTGTGATTCACATTTACAGGCTGTGCAGAGCTCCTCTGACATGTGTAAAGCATTTCATAGTTCCTTCATTCTCCCAGGAAACCCATGGTTTGTAGATACAGACGGACACACTATTTCAAACTATTTCCTTTTGGCTGTTTCTAAAAAAGCTTCAGGTCTAAGAGGATTTTTAACTGCTACAACCTGCCGTTCCAGGTATTTTCTTATTTTGTTTTCATATCTGATGCCTTGCATGGAAAAAGAAAAAAAATCACCTATAAAATCTGAGAGGTCTGCACCATTCAGTGCTCAGACCATGGCGGAGCACAAGAACTGTTCCAGCCAGTTCAAAAAACCTGTTCAAAGCTGCAGTTTACCATAACAAGACTGAAATCCAACATCTTTTAATCCCTCTTTTCCAAAAACAAGCTGCCACACTATCCACAACAAGATACTAGTGCAGAATTTCTTTTTTTTTTTTTTTGAGAACGAAGCTTGTTTGCTTCCAGACTGAAGGGAATGATTGTCTGCAGTACAAGACAAATTTCCATAGGAGTGGTTCCAATGCCTTCAGATTTGCACTTGCCAACAGCTGGGAACCCAGAGTAAAATTAAAGTGTCGAATTTGGTCTGTAAGACCTTTCATGGATTGGGGCATTCCTTTTTGAAGGACAGTATGGTTTATCTGGGCCATGCTCACCCACCTGCCATCCACTGCATCATTTATATTGGAGCTACCAGGAAAGTATAAGGGCCTCTCAGCTTTGGCATCTGCTTCTCACCGGATCAGTCCTACAGCTTTGAATTCTGCATGTGGTGTAGCCCATCTATTTCAGTATGCTCAGCTATGGGGACAGAGGAGCTTAGGCCTTGTGGGGATGTGTTCTTCAAGAGGTTTAAGCTGAAGGGCTGTATTACACTTTTCAAGAACTCACTGTTCCAGTTTGGCTTTCTTAATGGTGGGTAACTGTACCAAGCTGCCATAGAACTGGTATCTTTGCACCAGAATCCTTGCATACTATATTAAATCATAAATTCCTAAAACATTTACGCTCCTGCCAGTTCAAGAGATTTATTCTGACAAGTGAGGAAATGTCAAAAGAGTCAGGAAAAAATTCTATATCACTCCAATCACTCCGCAAAATCCTGGCCCCACTCAATCCCATGACAAAATTACCTGTCTTCCAACTAACTGGCCACACCTCAGTAAATGAGGGTCTTCACATGTCATATTCTATTCTGATTCTGAGGGATTCTATTTTAATTAAACAGAGATTTTAGGAATGACCTCTAAACTTCCTGAAAAATCATCCATGCTGTCCTCCAGTCCAGCAATGACTTTCATATAATGCTTCTCATCTCCTGTAATAAATTCACAGATGGACCATCCTTGTCCTTCCAACGCCTAAGAATAACTCCTAAGTACTGTTCCCAGGGGATTTGATTTAGTTTACACACATCTGCTGAGATACGTGTCTTTGAGCCCAGATTAAGTCTTTGTTTGACTATATTTGAGCATTTGTGAAACTACTTGGCAAGAATGTCCTTATTTTATTCATTCAAAACATGTGCTGATTGTTGCCAGTGTGATCTGAACACCTCCGACAGAATTGTTGTCTTTCATTTCCAACCTATTCACAGGGAGAAGGAAACCAATCACAGAAAATGGTCAACTACATTACCCCTAAAGCTGTGCTGCCCCAGAGACTTTTTTAAAAAAAAAAAAATCCTCTGTTTTTGAGCAAATGCATTTCAGACTCAAATCTTTTCCTAACTAGACTAGTAATGTTTTGCTTTCTTAGCCCTCCGTCTCAGTTTAATACCTGTTTTTCTCATTACTCTGACATGCTGTGTATCAGACGGGATGTTTCAATTAAAACATTTTATCTTTTGTGGCAGATAAAGGACAAGGAAACTGCAAAACTTAAGCTTACCATTGGCTCTCCAGGAGAAAGGTGAGGATGCCGAGACCATGGACGTAGCTCACAAAAGCCAAACACGTCTTACAAAGAGTACATGACACTTCTAGCTATGTCCTGGACTGCCTCAGCAACATACAACTTAAACCTTCCTTTTTAAGCGTAAACCACCCAGTCTGTCACACAGCAAGACCACAAAGTTGACGCCACTGAACCCACAGTGAGAATCTGTGCAGCCTGGCACCCCAGGAGGATGGTGTGTCAGGGCTTAAGGCTTACACAAGTTTGTATGACCCAACTGCATTAACTTGTTGATCTGTTCTTCTCTGTAAGTCTCATCTTTCCCCATAAGCTCTCTACCTCATGTTACTTCCATGAATTGTGTTACGACACCATCAACCAGAACCGCATTGCCCAGGAGAAGAAATACCTGCATCTTTTGATGGGAAATATGGCAAATGGTGAGTTGTGGCGTTCCTCTGGTGGCTTATCAAGTTACTGCAGGCCAGCTCAATGGCCATTCCCATCCTTGGTGTGCAAATAGTTAGCTGGTCCTCGCTGCAATAAAAAATGTGCTAACTCAGATCTCTTCTAGCGGGATTATTATTACTATTCTTTTCATAGAGAAAAGGGGAGGATCCAGCTGTCTGAGGACACAAGGAGCCAGTTCTCTCCCTCTCCTGCAGGAGCAACTTGTAGTGTGGGTGGATACAAAAGGGTATTTTCAGGAAAGACAGAATCAGATTCCTGCTCCTCACCGTACCCCCACTCACTCCCAAGGTAGGTGGCGGGACAGAGAAATGAGGCTGCAAAAGCACTGGTAAGGGCAGGCTCAAAGCAATGGCTTCATGGCTCTCCTGACAGATGGGGCTGGTTACTGTTCATGCCACTCCAAGGCAAGGACAACCTTGGGGCCAGGGCAGTGACCTCCACGCTCCGACCCCTGCACTCTCCCACTGTGGCAACAAGCCCGTGTTGGGCAGATTTATCCCATGCCTAAAGGGCTCCTCATGGCAGAGCTTTTATCAGGACCTAAGCAGCACCTCCAAGCACAGGCACTGAGCAGCACCACGCTGCACGAGGTGCTGGAGAAGACAGGTCAAAGCAATGGCTTCTCCTCTGAACAGCAAGCAGAGGATACACGCAAATAAAATCACAGGTGGTTGCTGTGCATCTACAGACCTTCTAGAAAGCTGCTGGATGTTCTGTAGAAACAAATGGTTTAGGGTTTATAAGCCACGCTTTAACACCTAACATAGCTGGTGTCACAGGAGGCCCAGCCAAGGGAAGTCAGAAGCCTTGGGACCTGCGTAACCCCTCGCACTTAACCACAAAGAGCAAGCCCAGGCTAGTTGGAGCTTGTTTCACCAGCCACACTCTGCTCACTGCAACTTCGGAAATGCAGCTTTGTGTTCGCTTTGTGGGAAGAGGTCTGCCCAGAGGCAGAGTTATTCTGACACCAAACTTGAACTGATGTTTCTGAGTGCAGATGCAACAAGGCCTGCCCTGTTCAGAGCACTGTCCCAGAAGTTTTGGGAAGCATTATCCATACAGAGCTGGCCCCTTCTCAATGCTACTCAAAATTTTAGAACTGAGGTGTTTTCTTTCTGTTAGCTGTATAAGTGCAATACTATGTATTTTTCCTTCCATGCTATATTTGTGTTGCATTTTCCTCTGTTTACAGCACTCCCTACTTAGGAGTGTTAGTAAAGTTCTTCCAAATTTTCTCCTTTGACGTACTTGCTTTCTGTGGGGAAATTCTCATCTCCAGCTCAATCTGGGGACAAACAGTAGTGCTCCCGCATATTAGCCTACCTTTTACTCAGAATGAAAATCAATTTTAAAAAATGAAAAACAACTAAAAGCTCTCCCATTGCAGTATATTCTTAAGCATTCTGGCCAGGAGCTGTGTTGCCAGCAGTAGGTTGACAAGTCCCAGGCAAGATTGTCAAATGGGGGATGAAATAAAGCTAACTGCTTTCAAAATGTTAAAACTTCTTTTATTTTACCTCCCTGTCTCCTGGGGTGGCCATGTTCCCCTAGCACAGGGTAACCATGCTACAACCATCCCCGTCCCAGCACTCCCACCTTGCACTGGAGGAGAGAACAGCAGTCAGTCCTCACACTCCTATCCAATTTCTGTATGACTTAGATTGCTCATCTTAGCTCTCCCTTATTACTTTGGTTTCATTACTGCTGGAACAACCCCAAACACATGGGTACGTATCATAAAGTCAATTTTTAAATAAGGACTTGTTGCATCAAAGTCATTATTTAGTATCACTGTGTCCCCAAGCTCTTCCCCCATAAAGTCCCTCTTCTTCACTGGCAAATGCTGCTAACGGCAGTTGCAGCTGGCAGGGGAGGAAGGGGCTTAGAGGGGAAACATGGACATGTTGTGGCCTCGCCAAGGCTCTCTTAAAGTGCAGCTGATGAGTGCTCAGTTGTCTGCGACAGTTATCATCTCCTCCAGTTCCCCATCATGTAAGCACGGCAACAGCAAAGACAGCTGTAGGGAGCCCAGGCATTTCCTAGGCTTTGGGAAGACCGGGATCACACGCCACAGGTTTGGGACAAGTTGTTTATCTGCCCCTATTTATAGTGCCTCAGTTCCCAGCCCCTGAAATGGAGGAAAGAGTGCTACTTTACACGCCAGGGCGGGTGCTGCAAAGATAAACCTGTAGTTCTTGTGGCAACAGTGACCCACATGTGAATATGTGCCAGGTGCCGAGCTCACCATCACACCTGCACGCCAGGTAAACATTTCCCTTCCCATGTCCCTCTCTGGAGCACTCCATGAGACCTATAGCAGATGAGGGACTGGGGTTATCATAAGGAGGTGCCCACATCGCTGCAGCCGACGGAGACATCAGAGAAAGCAAAGGACACGGGAGCTGCCAGAAGTGGAGCAAGAAGAGCGGATGTTTTGCAAGCGTTCAGCGTGCAGCCATAGGGGAGGGTGTTACCCTGTCTTTTATACCAACACATGGCAGTCTCAGTGTGACTCCGTGTTGGCTGTTGTGCCTCCAGGAAAGCAGAGAAGGAATGCGAGCTCTGGCACACGAGACTATCCGTCCATCCTTTGGAAGAACCGATGGGAGCTTTTTGTGCGCCTGCCAAAGGGAAAAAATAGCAACACAATTTACCTGGGAACAGATGGGCCTTCCCAGGCAGCCAGCCTTAATTAACCAACACGACAACTGAACAGCCTCGGGCCGCAGCGCGCGGCGCAGCGGCCTCTTGCCAGAGCGGAGCGGAACAGGGCAGTAGCCCGGCCAGTGAAGAAGCGTCGAGCCAGGAAAAGCCCTGGACTCAGCAAAGCAGCGCGGGGGCAGCCGGTGAAGTCAAAGATGTCACTTGTTCTTTGCTCTCCCTGCTGCTCCTCCATATCACTGCTGCTGACACCGCAGCCCGGGGCCGGCGCTGAGGAGGAGAGGCGGCAACCCAAAACGGCCAAGGACGTTTCCCCTTTCAGGACGGGGAGGAGAAGTGGCACGCTGCCGGCGGCGCAGAAGCTGAAAGGCTGCCAGGAAAATCCCCCCTCCCCGGCTGCTCGAAAGAGGTCACCTGCGGCGCCTTGTGCCGTCTATTTTCTCAGTTTTAGCAGAAGTTAGGAGTTGCAAAGTTAATTCGGAAGCACTCAAAGGCAGAGGGGGAGGGGTAATGGCAAGAAGCGGAGAGGGATTGCACTCACCATGTTGGAGGAAGCCTTCTCACTTGACCAATTAACAATTTTCTCTTCATTTTCCAGCCCATACATACATGGTTCTTCCTCAGCAGCTCTTCCCGCCAGGCTCAGGAACCATTAGTGAGTCCCCACGTGCCCCTTTTGTACCAGTAAACGTTACTGGTTATCAGACGTGGCTGAGACAGTGACTCCACCTCAGACTGTGCATCTGCTGGCTTTCAAACTCACACATTCACTATCTTACTCTTGTCCTTAACCTTCTTGGTTTAAAAAGAATAAATAATTTTGAGGAGAGTCTCAAAAATATCCCTTGAACATCTGAATTCCTAGACAAAGAAACCAGTGTATTTTTGCCTTTCTATCTAGTTCTGTATACTCAAACACATATGGAGGATCCCACTTTTCCCCTTATTCCCTCCCCCATTTTTAAGAAGTTTTTAAAAACTGTCACAAAACCACTGCAGATTAGACTTGGATTATTCTCTTTATTCAGCCAGTGAATCGCTGACCGTGCAGCGCAGGGCTATCTATAATTTAACTTATAGATAATCCAGAAAGCCAGTACAATTCTCCATCTCTAACCTACCATGTGTTGCCATCCTGCCAGCGCTGTGTGTTTGTCTCAGTGGAGGCTATTTCTGTACGCCATGTCTGGTTCCATTTGAGGGGTCACGTTCCCTTTGACGTGGAACCTTTAAAAGCAGCAGGAAAGCATTGTTCCCAACACAGTAATTGTCAGAGTACATCTTTTCCTGTAGACTCTGCTTAGTAATACAAAAAGTTCGCATCCACACAGCCAAAGCAAAACTAAGAGTAGATACGCTAGTTTCTGTGATTATTGCCTTAATCTCCACTACATACAAATACAGTAATTTCAGACTCTCTCTTCCTTATGGGTGGCTCAGTTATAGTCACTTGTATAGTCACAAACGGGTAGCCAGTTAGCTGATTAGTCTTTTTTTCCCCTACAGAAATCAGACTATTAGGTTTTGAGCTAATCTTTGTATTTAAGAAAGTGTCAACTGCCTTTGAACATCTGGGATTTTCTGTTAAGGCAAATCAGGAAATTTCTAATATGCTGAGTAAAAGTTAATTAGTTTCTAATTTTTTATATAATTTAAAAGACAAAAGATAAAAGATAATTTAAAAGATGAAGAATATTCCCTCCTCTTTTCTGTTAAATGCAGCTGAGTGGAACTCTCTTTTATATGATAAGCAGGGCAGGGCAGCAGGGCAACGTGAAGATAGTCTTCCTCCCAATCTAAGCAAGTCAAGCGCAGTACTTGCAGGCCAAACACATTCTGGTAGGTTGCAGTCAGCCAAAAATATGAAGAAATCATGAAATGAGAATATATTTCTGAGACCGTCAGATCTCTATTATTGGCCTTGCATTTCAAATAAGCTCATAAGACTATGGTTAGAGCCTTTGGACAGACGCTCTGGGTCTGGCAATATCAGGAGGGAGCCACATTTAGATGAAAAAGAAGCCGTCTTTTAGCATTCCCCACAGCCAGCCTGATGTCCCTACCACATGGAGGAGTTTTAGCCCTCCCACTTACCTCCCTCAGGCAACTCTTAAAAAGCAACACACAACTCCTGATCATTAATGATTCATTATCTGTACCCTTCTCTTTCTCTCTTTTGTTCTAACTGTCACAGTGTAATTCTTTGTCTATTTACTGTGTATTATTGGCCAATAACACTTTGTAGAGTCTTTAAAAAGAGGTGTTTACTCAGAGTCAATAACACATTCATCCACGAGGAGTTAATGCGCTCACATACACCAAGGGGGACAGTTTCAGAGGGCTGCACAAATCCCACAGCATTGTTCATGGGGATTTGTGCACAAACTTCTCCTTACCCCTCCTTGGAAATCTACATTTAATTCCGCTGTGTATGGTAATGAGAGTGCAGTGGGCTAACATTTCCACGGCTGGTAACCCAAACAACTTAACAGAATATACTTTTTATGTCATTGTCAGTCATTGATCGGGTAGTTGGTTGGCTTTAGTTGATAGGACAAAGGTGAAAGTCTATCTGCAGCTGAAGAATTCCTGATCAGGAGGAGATATAATCCAACTAGAGCAACATGCTGCAAACGACCAAAGAACGTGTGCAGCAACAGCAACAGTCCCGTGCCCAGTAGCAAAGAGAAGCCTCCAGGACTACTTGTACACTGCTTGTGCGATGGATTCAAGACATGCAATCTAATCACTGGGAATCTCCATCAAAAGAGACCTTGCACAACAGCAAACCTGCAAAGTTTGGAAGGACTTTTCAGAACCACGGGAAACAGCACATTAGGAACCTGTATATCCTAGGCAGGTATAGAAGACATCTTCAAAGCAGTATGCAAATTTTACACCCACTGCAAAGCCCAGTATTTCATTACTGCCCCTACTCAGTAACGAAGCAGCAGTGTTTGTCTACTCACTCCACACTTCAGTAAAAACTGGGGTAACTGAAGTAATTTTCTCCCTTCAGTATCGTTACCACACAATATACAAAACTACAAACTCACGAAGGGCTTCACAGGCTAGGAGGGCAGATAAAGCTCAGTCACATTTTATCAGAACACCAAATTATTGAAATAGCGACCGATACTTTCATTCAGTTCCCTCTTTTGTTAGACAGCAAGTTTAAAATAGAAAGTCTCTCTCTGGCTCAGTAGGTCTTTACCTGTTTTCAAGTTTTTTCCCTAAGTCCTTGCTACTAGCCACCGGTCTCTGGGTTTGAATGAATTATCAGGCTACCCATTTTAGACAGCCTAGAAGAAGAAAAACCCCAGGATCTTGCCTCTTGTGTGTATTGACGGACATTCTCACAGTCCCTAATGCCAGCCAAGGCTGTCAGCACTAACTAACCAAATGGACAGGAGGACAGAGGATTGTTCTGCTGCTTTCCCAAACCCCTTGGTTGAACACCAAACCTGAGGCAGATCACATCACACTTGTTGAGTCAGCCTGGGAGACCAACAACAATTTTCCCACCTGTGGGATCATCAGTTCTCTCTAATTCGCCAGTGTAGCCCTGCTTCACCATCACACACAAGGACTGTGAGCACAGACCACACCACCTTTGGGTTTGTCCTCCTTCTCTGTGTTGCAGGTGCTTATAAATCTCGTAGGGGCATTCATGTGTGCCTGGGGCCAGTGCATGGAGACAGGCTGTGGGGCTCAAGGTACATCTTCTGACCCTGTAGAAAACAGCCCGTGTACATTACAGCAGTGGCATTTGCAATATCCCAACTGAGCAAATAGGCACGTTCAATTTATATAGCATGATTTGGAGGACCCAAATGCTTCCCTTCTTTCCATTAGTCTACAGATTCCTTTCCCTCCAGGAACAGAGAGGACAGGTGCTCACCACACAGTCAGGTTACTGTCTCTTCGGAAGCCACTCTTGATGCCTCATTTCCTGGGTGTTCCTGCCCATTTGAGGAAGAAGAAGCTGCCACTTCATTTAATGATTGGTAAGTCCTTTCATGCTCCTAGAGATGACTCACTGAAAATCTGGTTTGGATTAAAGCTACTGGATTTTTTTCATGAGTAACCTATATCACACTCATACGTGAAAGGCTTTCATTCCACCTCAGACCTGGCTAGGAATAAAATCCAATATCACCTGTCTTTTCTCAGTGCAACAGAAAAATGTATTTAGGGAACAAATAGCCTGAAAGTCAAAATGTGATATCTGAGGAAAGAAATATTATTGTTTCAAACAAATTACTTGTAGCACAGAGAAGGAAAACAATATTTAATTTCCACGACAGCATAACTCTAAATGTCTAATAAGTACCTTAATAAGCTGTCATTTCTATTGAAAAAAATTACATGAGTATGTCTATTTCCCATCTTCTATCTTGATGCAAGGAAGGCTAATATTAGAAATCTGGACTTCACCACAGGCAAACTGGAGGCAGAATTTAGCAAAGGCTATATGGGGATTACTGTAAGAGTACTTAAGGCTTTTAGCCACGGTTTGCACCAGCAATTTAGGTATATCCCACAGGAAAGAATTGTTGAAAAGGAAAAGCAAGGAGAAACAGACCCTCAGAAAAGTCAAATCTGAATATTAAATATATATATTCTAAACCAACTTATTTGATTTAAAGAATCATACACAAGGATTGTCCTGAACACTGTATGTATTACATGCCACTGTCAAACTAAACTCATCAAGCCAAAAGATTGAAATTATGCTCCAGGAAAGAACAACTGCTGGAGGACCCACTGTTAAATCCCGAATATGAGGGATTTATCATTAAGCGTTTTAGATCAATTGCATCAAATCCCTCTGAGAAGTTCAGTGGAATAAAGCTAACAGAGAACTATTAGATTTATCAATGGAAAACACAATAAAGGAACTGATAAGGGTTATTTCTAAAGAGTAACCATATTTAAACATACCTCCAAGTTAAAGTCAGTGATCTTTTTGAAGAAAACACAGTCTGGGCATGATTTGTTCAGGTAGTTACAGCACAACAAGAAATAATAGGATGAAAATTACTTCTTCACTTATCTTCTGAATTAAAGTATATTTTCCTCCAAGAAAGAAACACAATCTCATAACAGAAAAAGCCATGAAAACAAAATGCAGCTAGTGAAACTAATATTTTCTCCCCCCAAAAAGAGCTTTTTCTCTTGAATCCTATGAAGTATTACAAGTAAAAAGGCTGTATCACATCTATTTTTTCAAAAAACGTTATGCATTGTTTTGAAACTACTCTTTCACAATATGTACTAACATTTTCAATTATCAAAACCCTACTAAATAATATGAGATAAAGTTTCTTTGTTTCGAGCAACACAAGAGGCCACATTTATGTGAACCATTTAAGATACGGATGTGGAGAGGATTAAAAATAAATAGATGATTAAAAGAATGCCTAAATTATAAATACATATTTATGAGACAGTAACTCTCACAGACACTGAGAAATACTTTTATCCCAAACAAGTTCTACTGGTGTTAATTCATTTCTACCAAATTTTATATTTTACAGCAGACCTTACCTGATAGAATAGCTGTAAAAATTACTTACAAACCATAACTGGGATCAAACAGAGTTAAAGATAGAAAACTTCTTTTTGAAAGTTAGTGTCATTATTTTCATGTCACAGAGAAGAAATTGAGGCACATGTAAGCACAGATCAGCAAGCATGTTAAGAGAAAGAAACAGACCCAAGGTCTCCCAAGTCCAAGGACACGACACTGGGCTTATCATTACTACACAAAATTCAACAGATACCGAATAACCACCTTAGCTGTCTCTGAAACTTTTAGGAACCCTTTTACAACTTCAGGTTTTCATCAACTGTAACACAAGGATAATCTGGACAACTTTATAAAGGGATTATCAAAACTGACTGCTTTGTGGTATCTGGCATCATGTTTGCAAGTATAAATATAGATTAGGGTAAAATTTATTTTCAAAGCAAATAGATGCTAAGGTTTCTCTAAAATAAAGTTTAAGAAATGTGGTTAGTTCATTCTTTTGTAACTCCAGGAGCTGTAAAGCTTTAGCCTTTGAAAATGATCTGTTCCTTCATTTATTTTAATCCTCTCTGGATTTCCATCCATTATTTAGAAGTGTAAAGTGAGTTGTTTATGCAAACAAGGAAAATGATAGTTTTCTGATTTTATATGCAGAATCATGACATTCCACTACAATGCATTATTAGCATGATAATACTTTGCACTTTTATAGTGGCTTCTATACAAGGAATTCAGAGTGCTCTGAAGAAATTGCCATTTTGGCCATTCAAATTTATATTGCCAAATCAGCCAGGAAAATATGTTTCTGCAATCTTTCAACAGCTCTCAATTAAATAAACTGTATTTAACATAATGTGAATGCTTTGTAAGTCCAATTGGTTAAAACAATGTTGCTTTTGAATAAATAGTCTATGCACATCAACATTTAATTGCATTGTAGTCCCCTCCAGCTCCCTGCATGTTGCAACTTTACAGATGTTCCAAATAGCTCAATGGATTGTATAAAGAAAGATCACAATTAAGGGCTGTCTTGCTAAATGCACCAGCAGCCACTGCTAGCTTTCTATGTACCTTCAGTCAAGCAGAGATTTTATATACATCTGCTTCTCCCAAGCCCAACAAGGTACTTGCTTCTTTTTCCTTTTAGAATTAAGAAATATTAGGTTGGTTTTTGGTTGTGGTTTTTTTTTTTGTTCTCTAGACAACAGTCCTATAGCTTGAGAACTGCCAGTTAACTGCAGCCTGGCTACACATCTGAGTAGGTGCCTGTGTCAAGCTGCACATGAGTACTTCTGTTACTCTGCAACTAGCTATCATTTGTCTGTGCACTGTGTTTGGATGCTATTTTCTGGGCAAGTTGCTGGCTGTAGAGTTACCAATATTGCCTTTGTGAAGCACTAGCTACCATTTACTTCACAAGGAAACAACAAAGCATCGTTGGTGATGCTTATGTAGCCCTCTATCCCATATTTCAGAAGAGAAAGGAAGAAAAGAACAGGAGATTTTCAAATATGGTTGAGAGTAACAGGTACCTGAGTCGTTTCTGACTCTCACTGACTTCCACTGGGACCTGAGTGCCCTCTGAGATCTCCCACTTACAAAACATGTATGAGAGCTAGTTCAAAAAGGATTGTGATGTTGACCTTGACCAAGTGATCACTTCGACACCGCAAAAAACAGAATGAACAATGGTGACCACAACTCACCACCACAAAAAATAATGCCAGTACAAAGAGTGACCAACTATCATCCCTGTGACATGGGTCTGTAGGTAATATCCTGGCAAAGGAATACATTTCTAAGAGCACTTGATAAAGTTTCCCATGCATTCTTTCCATTCCTGTACCTACAGGAACAGGAGATATGTGTATGTGTATATATATACACCCACATAATTTTATTTGGTTTTAATCTGGGCTAACTAAAAAAAAAAAAACAAAACAAAACAGCAATTTAATTCCTCAGCCTTGCAAGCCTGACATAGTTTAAGAAGCAGCATATGCTTGAGACAAAGATGTGAAGGATGTCATGGCTCTGAGTGGCAAGATGCTGCTTTGGGTGCTTCTCTTGTCTTAACATCATGGCCTACTGTGTTTCTGCCGCTTTAGAAATCACATAGCAAAAAAATTCCCCACAATAAGACTGAAATCCTCTGCCTTCCCTCCTATACAGCAGTCAGCCCTTCAGTCACTGAAATGTCACATGCCAGCATTAATACTCTTCGGTCTTCCCAATTTCTTCCATTCTCCTTGTGCTACAGGCCTCTCTCTCCATACCTCCATCTGTCCCTTACTGACATCTGAGTCCCCTCCCCATCCTCACCAACACATAAAAGACTCAGTTACAATTATTTCATTTCCTTTTCTTTTTTTTTTTTTTTCTGTTGAAGACCAGCATATGGATAACCTGCACTCCAGATATGGTGGCTCCTATTTTTTCAATCTAGGTAATAAGCTCTTTAAGTCTGAGACTTTGCCTTATTTGTTTATACAAAGTGGGGTGGGATGCGTACTTGGAGATGCAGTCTGTGGGATGCACCTGCATTGCACAGAATCAGTCTCAGCTAAGATCTTCAAAATGTACCTTACAAGGCTAACAAGAGAGACAAGCCTCTGGTTCAAAAGTTTTCTGTTCCACAAAGTTTCCAGGATTCAAAACTAGGGATCAATAGATGGAGTTTGCTAGCTGGCTTCTATTCTCAAGAGATTGCCTTGTCCCCCAGACAGCCAGAACCATTTACAGGGAAAATTTGGAGACTAAGGACAGCACCTGGCAGCAAGTAAGAGTGACAGGAACTGCACATAACTCATCCCAGAGGAGAGCGAGGGAGCAGAGACCCACACAGGGGCTTGTGACAGCCAGATCCACATGATACAGCATTCACTTTTGTCAGGTCTCCCAAGCAGATGTTACTGTCATGTTCCGGTGGATTTGGGCAGCTTCTCCAGGAAGGAGGCCAGGGAGAGGCACAGCTGAGGGACAGCAGACTGTTTTCCTGAAGCTGATCCTTTTCCTTCCCCTGAGGTGTCCTGGGAACCCATTGCACAAAGAGCTGCTTCTTCCAGCCCTCAGTGAGAAGAAAGTAGAGAGTTTTCAAATACATACAGCAGCAGACTCTGTCAGGCCCTTAAATGTATTCAGGTTGCTACTTCTGAAAGCAATGCGATTTTTTTGCCCCTAAGCTGATTTAAGGAGCTGGGCTGCTGGGTCTTACATTTCCTTCGCTTGTGTTTCAACTGGTTTTGTTTCCTCCTTCCTGAGCCCCGCGTCTGCCAGAAGTAGAAAAGTGATCTTTTCTCACAGGTATAAATCAAGAAAATTACCAGCCAGAAATGACTCACACCCACCACAGTGCTCCCTGGTATCTTGACATTTCCTGTGCCATCACCCAAAGAGACAGAACTACCTCTGTTTAGTACAAAGCAACTACTGAAAGTTAAAATAATTACCTACAAAGAGAGTACATGTTTCTTTCATCTAATTAGATAATATGCCCAGGTGTTTAGCACCAAGGCATCTACTCCTTAATTGGAAAAAGTCAAGGACAGAAACTAATTAGCAGCATTAATCAAAAGCAGAGGTCTAATGATAATTAACAACACATCCCCACTACAAACCCAATCCCTTTATTATAAGGTGTTTCAAATTGTAAAATTAAATGAATGGAGTTTTACAGTAAGTGTTTCCAATTGCCATCTTCTGGCAAAATTATGCATTATTTCCCCAAAATAAAGAATACTATTCAGACTAAACAATGTCATTTTTCACACAATGACTGTAAGCAGTTTGTTCTGTAATTTGGGGAAGAAAAAAAAAAAAGAAAAAAGAAAAATCGAATTCCTAGGTAACTCCATATTATTGCAGCCACTGAGTGCCCAGTGGCCAAAAAGGTTTGTGTTCTTGCTGAGGCAAAATGCTACCTATCATACTCAAGGAAGTGCTCACTCTGGCAAAAAAAAAATACAAGGGGAAAGGAAACCCCCTGAGTCTTGCTAAGGCGGTAGTTTTGCTGCTCCCCACAAGCAAGGGAGGCTATAAGTCTTAAAAGTGTTGGCAAAGAACACAAACTTTTGTGAAATAAAGGACTAATGAGCTGCAGCAAAAAAAAAAACATCAGACCCACTGCCCTCCTATGAAAGCCTTTGGAGAAGGCAGGGCCAGAGGGGAAAACCCCCTTCTCCAGCTCGCCTCTTCAGCCCTGCCATTTAGGAAACCCTGCAGTTTTCCAAGAATATCAACATGTTAATACACGTCCCAGAACACAATTTAAATTCAACTGCTCAGGGTTTTTGGTTCACTGGTGTTCAGTAAACTGAGGCTGCACTGGATTTGCAAGAGGGAGAAACCACAAGAAACTGCAAGAGGGTTGTCACCTTAACCACACTCCACTTTCCCCTCTGATTCCCTGGGGTCACTCCTTCCACCCTACCTCCACACTTCTACCCAAACTCCTATTTTAACTCTCTTCTTTTCTGGGCTTCCCATTACAGAGCTAATAGAAATGCATCTATGTCTCACTAGATAAAAATTATCATCCCATGTAGAAACATAGTCTGCAGTAGGTTACTGCCAGCTGAGCTGCAAATTACGTTATTATAATATTAACAATGATTTGCCTAGGCTCTGACATGCCATTAAGTGATTACTTACAAGAGGGAAAGCATGGAGAGAGAGAAAACATTAAAACAGTGAGGCTTGATGTTTCAAACCACAGGAGTTAGGCTCTCAAGAACAAGATACTCACAGAAAGAGAAATCTCTGCCCGCATCTGTGAAGCCTACTTCCCAGGTCCACCACAGCACAATTGCACGTGGAGCCTAAAGCCCCTCACTGCTGGGTAATTTCTAATGCCTTTTCTCATCTACTCAAACATTCCTGGGAGGCAAAAAAATCTTACCCGATTCAAAACTTAAACAGAGTATTCAAAAACCAAGGAGAACGGCAGAAATCTTTGCACCAGCCTAACATGTAGGCCAGTCATTTGCAAACAAAGTGTCCAGATCCTGACAGCTTTTGTAGGCTGAAAATCCCACAGCTGGGCAATGGAAGATTTCACACTCCCTCTCTATAATTTCAAGGCCCTTTACTCACACGCATTCATGTAAGAATTTAATAATCTCATTTATTTCGCTGAGACAATTTGTTTGAATAACACCAAGGATGTATGTAAATGCTTGCAGGGCTACAGTAACACCTAAGTTTCATCACCTCTATTTAGCAACCATACTGTGGTCTGAGTGCATTTCATGTCAGAAACAGTGCCTGTCAAATACTGAGGAAAACTTCCCAGGGATCTAAGCCGCTAGCTTTCCAGAAGCTGAAGTTTACAAAAGGGAAAACAGACATAAAACCCCCTGAGGTATAGTCTTCACATGCCCCTCAAATCAAGGTTGTTGGGATTTTTCATTCTTTTGCACCGAAGAGAGCTGCTACACATCGTCCTTCTCCCAAAGGACTAAGGCAATGGAGACTGCTACTGAACAACACCTGATACAAAATAAATCTAACTACTACGGCAGCCTGCTGCAGCTCCAACACAATCTTCTTATTATTTTGGTATTTCTTTGTGACATCTTAGCAAAGAGACAAAGTAAAACAGGAAAAATATAACTGTTCATTTGATATGGTGTGTGGACTAAGAATAATTGGCATCAATATTGATTAGCCCTTGGGGACACTACTGAATTCAAAACCCGCAGACAGCGAAATCCCAGCTGACGCATGTTCTGCTTTGAGTAACACCTATTACCTGTTTCTATGTTTATATTTATCTGAGAAAACTGTGAAACTAATGGTCCCACACTGGGAATAATATGTTATCATATGCTCCGGGATTGTGCAGTTTCTGCAGCTCTCTACCCCTACCAGGTGCTAATCAAAGACAGGTTGATGAAAGTTCTTCCAAAACAGTATTCTGGGAAAAAAATCAAACCGTTTCTGAGTGTTTAGCAGCCCCTGAAAGCATTTGATAGTCTTCTAGCTCGGTGCTGTTTTTTAATGAATGTAAATCACCAGAGACCAGATTCTGGACCACCCTACTGCAAACCCTAGTAGGTTAATTGACTTCATCAAGGTGGCATGAATTCATGCAGAATTTGGCTTAACAAGTCTTACCTGTATTGTTTTAGTTATTGCACCATAGGCAGTGAAAACTATGGGCCAGGTACCAAATTCAATGTTAGTGCAATACCAAATCAGATCCCAACTCAGTTACGGAATATACCAAGGCACTAAAGGCTAGCAGAATCATTAAAATAAACAGGACAAGTTGTTAGTAATATTAGCCAGGCAAATCAATTCTTTGTAATCTATCTTCCTATTAATAAGTATTAAACCAGATTTTTGTCACATGTATTTTATACTTAAACTGTACAACGATTTGATCCATCGCTTAACTCCATGCCTAGAAATAAATGGTTCACTGGGGCTTTGTATGAAGGTTCCCATGGTTGTTTTCATTACTCTCAGTGCTGTTATGTGATGATACAGTATTGTGTTTAGTTACTGGAAGTACTCATTATAGTAGACATTTAAAACATAAGAAAATATTCAGTAAATGTCCTGATTTTATTTTGTTTGGGGGTTTTGTGGGTTGGTTTTTTTTTTACTTAAGACTTCCCTGTTTGTATTATAGCTACCTCAAATGGAAGAAAAATTATTTAATTAATAGGATTGGAAAGGCATGCTGTATTCAATCAGGCAACGAAACACTAACATGATTTTAAATTAAAGCTTCAACCATTAAAATAGAAGAGATCTAAAGTACTGATCTGTGCATCTGGCTTGCAAACAGCCATGTCCGAAGCACAGAGATGTAGTTACATGGAAAAGAGTTCATATATTAACTTGTTTGTTCAAAAACTGTCTTCAGGCAACTAGTACTACTAGTAGTAATAAAAGTAGATGTGGATTTTTTTCTATACAATGCATTTACAGCAAGTTGTAAAAATACGCAGTAATAGGTGAAAAACTCCTTTGTCATGACACACAGGAATAAGTGGTAACTTGGAATTTTTTCCAAGGTTTAGACTTCAGAGACCACCATCTTTAGGAAAGGAGGTGCAGTACCTCCTGAAAGGTTAATTTTACACTGGAAAGTGGCCACATCTTCCCAAGAAAATAAGTGTCCCCTCTAGACGCATAATCATAGACTTCCACTGTACCATTATAAGGCAAGGATAAGGACTGTTTCCCAACCACCCCTCTGGATAGTATATATATACATGGTCCTCGAGTATAGCAACCCCTATAACTGTCCTAGAACTGTGAAACACTGAATGAACTATACTTCACTGTACTTCCTTAAAACTTTCTTTTTAATCCCCAACTAGATCTTCAGCCAAAGTTTCAAAGCAGGTATGAGTTATAGTTTAAAGTGCTCTCTTTTTCACAGAACATTGCACTTGTGTGCAACAGCCAAAGCTCAGGGCCGTGGGCAAGTATTGTCTAGCGCTCGTTTCCTATCTGTCATATAAACTTGCAGAGAAATTTAACCAAACCTTTGTTAAGACCATTTGACAAGCGCTAAGCTGTCAATACTGATTATCCAACCAGAAACGCAAGGCTTATTCAGACCTCCATTTTCAAACACAAATCATATTTTAGAGAGCACAGAAAAGTCACTATAAAACTGAGAAAATGCTTTCTATCTTTAGTTCTTTTCTTCCAGACAAAGAGTATGGGACAGATTTCAGGGTGAAAAGTATTTACCAGACAACTGGGAGTCACCACACCTCTTCTACATCTCCCTAGTCCAAGGAGAGAAGTACAACATCATGTTTCCAGTTGTGATTCTCTACATAATAAACCATGTGGAGATCAAATTTAATTTTGCAGATCATGGTAAGCAAGGATTCAGTCTAGCACCTGCATATCCCCTGAGAAAACGATCAAGGTTACTTAAGGCAGCAGTTTTCAGAGAAAAGTTAGCAGGTTCTCTAGAATAAACACCGTTAAAAGGTAGTATTTGTCATTACTGTTACAGAAGTGTCTCAAAATCCCACCCAAAGATCAGAAAGCAGCAGTAGTCACCTTTTATATGCATATGGCCTGACAGCTATCTTTACCCAGTGAGAGCTCATTACCTAGATGACTCACAACACAATGCAGGCACGACACAGTACAAGACATGTATGGCAGAAGAAGCAGAACCTGTACAGCAAGGACCTCCACAATGCAGGTGTAGAGGTTTAGGCAAGGAAAAGGTCTGATGAACAAGCCATTTTCTGCAAACACAAAACGGAATCTTTCCCTGTGCAGTTGAAATGCCACCAGGTCTATATAACACTCAGTTTCATGTGTCTTGGCATGCCCGCGGATTTTACTTCTTCTGCGTGGCAGATGTACGTAGGAACTCAGCTATATTCCTGGAGCCATTATGCCTATTATGTTCATGTGGAGTTTGGAGCCTTCATGGTATCTGAAACCCCACAAGGAACCTCTGAGATTTCACAGGCACTGAAACAGCTCACGTTCACAAAATCCTGTTACCTCTAAGCACACCTGGCTTGGATGTCCTGCAGTCTGAGTCTGTCCTCCCAATTCTGCAGCCATAAGGATACATAAGCTTAGTCAGACTTCATCGTCTCTGAAATTCAGTTATACCTGTGTCCTGTCTCATGCAGCAGCCAGCAGCACAGACCTTAAGAATAATGTAAAAATGGGCTAAGCATCTAGTCATACCTTAACATTTAATTTAATCTGCCACTTTAATCTATCCAGTAGCTCACTGACAGCTGGGAAGTATTGCAAAACATTTCTACCCTGCATAATTCCAAACCAGCAGCAAACTTTGTCTGCCTGCTCCCTTTTCCAGGTGATTTCTGAGGTGTTGAACAGCGCAGACCCAACATATGCCCATGTGGAAGAAGAACATGCTGTACCCACTGTTTAATCTATCCCAGAGTCATACATTCCCTCATACCAAGTGTTGTGCTTGGCACCCCACTAGAAATGTATGGCATCTTCAGGCCCTGCCACCAAAGGCAGTAGGTCACACCTTTCCCCACCCATCCAAGTTGACAACGAGGCAAGTTCTCTCCCCCATCAGGATTAATTGGCCTGCAAGGTGAGACACAGGGGTGACACAGGTGACACCTGAAGGTGACAGGCTACATCCTAGAGACATCTAAGACTGGAGTTGGATTTTAAGCAATCTTCCAAGAAACAAAAGATTTCTTAGTAAAAAGAAGGACCTCACCAGTTTGCTAAGCCTACAAAGGGACAAGGAAGTTGGGCCAAAATTCAGAAATTTGCCTGTATATTACAATTTCAGTCAAAACACAAAGGTGGTAAAAACTGACTGAAATGAGTCATTTGCAAGTTCTGAAGTAATACCGGAAACCTACTCTGTCTTTCAGCTTTGCAAAGTGAAATCTTTCAAAACAAATAAGCATAAGCATCTTTTGTGGGGACTTGCACAGAAACCGCACCTCCCTCCCGCCAACTAATGTGAAAGCACATCAAAGCATATGACCAACACAAGACGACAGAGTAAAGATATGCATGAATAATAATAATAAAAAATTAATGGCTTCTATTTTTAGTGTGCTGATCCATTATATGCTGGAAGGTTTAATAAAGTATATTTAAGTTCTGCTAACAGAGGTCTCAGTCTTCCACAGTGTTGATGAAATCCTACTAACACAAAGTCGAAGAGCATAAATAGGTGTATATCTAATTTTAATGCAAGTACTTTATACAAGACTTCCAAAGTACTCCTCTTCAATGTCTTCTCCAATACTTTTTCCTAGAGAAACAGCATCACCTTCAGGCCAAAAAAGATCACATTCCAATTTCTTTAGTCAGGAAAGACTTAAAAATTACTTCTCAAAATCTTGCACAATTTTTACTTCTTTCTGATCCTATGTTGCAAAACATGAACATGCAAAAAAAAAAAATATAGGGCTGTACATAAATTAAAAAAAAAAAAATAGGGGGAAGTGGCAGTCTATCCTAGTTTTGGATTCACTGAATTTTCAGAACAGTCTACACAGTTGAGCTCAGAACAAAATAAAGACAGCAAAACCAGAAATAAGATTTAATAGAAATAGATGTGTCAGAAGTAAATAATCAGGGAAAGTTATATAAAGATGCCTATGCCTGGAAATTGTATAACAATGTTCTCCCTAACACTATCACTAAATCACTAGTGCACCAGTACTAATGTTGACAGTAAGCACAGCAATTGGAAGACAGGCTCACAGCACTTTATACTAGTTCTAACTAACCCCCAGCATTTATATACTCAGTGAAACCCTCCCTGTATGGAGGATCGGCCCTTACTAGAGGTATCGGCAGTGGGAAAGTAATAGGATGTGAGGAGAAGAAACGAAATAAATCAGGACATGGAAAGGTTGAGGATACCTCAATTGGATGTGTGCAAAGAAATGAGTACCCCATGAATTCACAAGAAAAATAAGAGCACTCAGTCGTGTCTTTCTAATTGTTTCTTTATTCTCTCTTTCTTTGCAATGGGCCAGTTTTACCAACAAATCTATCAGTAGCCAGCTACTACAGCAATTATTTTGCAACCTGAAATCCCCAGAAACAGTAATACAGTCAAAAAGATCAACATGGTGTAAGGATGGCAGAAAACAGGATGTTTCAGGGTGTGCAAGCAGAAGAAGTTATCAGCAGAAATGAGGTCAAGCCAAACAAGGCCTACGTGCACACTAGGAATTTCTTTCATATCAGGGAAAAAAAAAAATGGACTAGTGCATAACTTCAGCGTAAATACCAGCTTGTTGAGCTATTTTGAAATGATCACTTGAATTATTTTCATGCTACTGCCTGTCCTGGGGTATGGCATATACACATGACCCTCTTTAATAGTAAAAATTATTGAGCACAATTAGGCTAAGCAGCCACAAGAGAGGAGGTGTGACAATGGTCTGTCATTCCAAAAAAAGTTGGGAACTACCATTCTGTGCAGCACAGCATGGGGACTGCCATGTGTGTTTGGCTGCTGTGCTTACTCCTCCAGTTCTACAGCAGCAGTTTCACCCACGGATCTGCACACAGCTGGCAATTCTTTGGCTCATCTAGAGGCCACAGTAGCTCCAGAGAGGAATGGGATGAGCCTTTTGTCATGTCCCAGGCTGGCTTGTTGTGATATGCGTAGAATACTTTGGACCTCTGAACAATCTCCATAAGCTTTGGCCTGTGCAGACAGCGACGGTCTAGACTGATGAGACTTTCCTTCCAGACAGCCCTGCATTCAAAAACTGAATAGCAAAGTGACAAATGGAAAGAGAGGGTTCTTCCTTCATCAGTGTTAAAATCTAACTTTTAACCCAGGTGCTGTGTGTTAAGATTCCTGCTCCAAATTCAGACATAAAGTACTAAAACACAGAAGGGAAAGTTTCTGCCACTGCCCTAATAAAAGAGCAACCACCCTTCTCTGCCCAGAACAGAGCAAATGGATGACTTTGCCTTAGTTTTGGATCTAGATTTAAAACTTCCTCCTCTTTTAACAATCATGTATTTCATGGGTTAACAGTGGCACATTTAATCCTGAGGAATATATTTTTTGCAAATTAAATTTGATTCATTGTAACAGAGGAAGCAGTGAATTCTCCAGATAATTTTATGTAACCTTATATTGCAACAAGAGAAACTGAGAAATAGAGGGAAGATGCCTTTACTGAATGGGAAATTTAGTATCCTCAAAATGCCTGCCTTCCTCCTCAATATCAGCTTTACATGGCATGTTTCACACGCAACAAGCTGCTCCTCAATCCAGTGTTGACCTTGTGCAAGTAATGCATCAGATGATCTCTCAGAGAGCATGTGATCAACCAGTTACATGCACACAAATAGATATTTATTTATAAACACACACATGTGCACACACATACACGCACACACATTAACAGAACTAAGAAAATAATTGTCTGCAATACCAATGTATTTAGTCTGTGCAATTTCTTTGCCATTTTCTTTGAAGAAAAACGTCAGTGTGTACTATGGCAGAGCCCAAGGCCAGGCTCCTCATTTCACTTAAAATTCTACAGGCAATTTTTCACATGAAGTGCAACAGATGGAGCCATTCTCTACATTAACAAAACCAACCAACCAACCAACCAAAAAAAAAAATCAAACCCCAAACTACTGGTGTTTTCAATACAGAATCTTATTGCTGGTATAGCTGAGCATCCCTGTGGCTCCAGCACATTTTTTCTTTCATGGGAAATGAACGCTGAGCTGCAAAAGTCAAGAGGTTTTATACATTGCACTAGCCAAATCTTCACTATTCCTTGCTTGTAGTCCTAGCCTCGTCCCTGTTTGCATTGGGTCAGTATCTGAGTGAGAGTACTTTGCTGAGAGCTTCAGAATCAGGAACAGTTAGGAGTTGACGGAATATTTTAGCACCTAAGGATGCATTTACCTCTAAGTCACAGACAGATCATTATGGGAGGCAATTTACATTTATATTGGTAATAACTATGAGCTGGTGACTTGACCAAAAGTTTGTGAAAACTGAGTTCTAGCTCTCCTTTATGACCAACATACAGGATAACCCTGGACAAGTAATTTCTGACTTTAATTCTAGCTACAAGAATGGCCCACAACCTGTAACTCACACTAAAATCACCAGGGGTTGGAAGGGTCAAGCACCTTTGAAAACAGACCTTCTTAGCTCTCTGCCTTAGTCATCTCACCTATGAAATAGTAATATTTTCTTATCCCCCGCAAAGGGCTCTGAAGCCCATGGAAAGAAAACACTACTTAAATAGAAATAACAAGTACAATATTATAAAAACTAGTCCAATAAGGAAAGAGTTTACTTATTTAAAAATAAACAAATGCAGGAAAGGCATAATTCCAGGAATTGGAAACAATGTGAGAAAGAGCCTAAGGCTAGTTAGAAAGAAAAACATCCTGCATGGAGGAAGAAACAAGAACATTAACAGATACCGCATGTAAGCAAGAGGGATTTTAATTTATGAAAAGGATCAAGTGCTCTTTAGGTAATTTAGCAACCTTGCAGCTCAAGGATATGCCAACAGCCAAGGGAACAATTCAGCTCTGGGTACTCTCTGTTAATCTGAGCAAAAAGAATAAGCCTGCAGTCATGGAAAGGAAAAAGCAAAGTCAAAAAAAAAGACATATTCTAAAGTCAAAATATTCAGTAATACCAGAGAACATGAAGTTGACTTTGAGCATGGGTAAAGGATAACACAGATACCAGCACGCAACCAATATGGCAAACTGCAATTTTATTGTAAGAGGTTTGCAAACAAGCTTACTCAGCAGTCACTGCATGGATGTCAACAGTTCCCTGTAGCCACTAGCTGGGGACCTATAAAAAGGGAACTTGATCCACTGGATTTTCTGCTACACCTTTTCCAAAAGGCTTCCTTGGAAACGTTTTTCAAGGTTTTTCTGGCTTTTTTGCCAATCGCTCAGGCTGAAGGCTGGTGTCCTTACTCCTCCCAGCAAAATTCTTCCTCCTTTAACCCTACAAATACTGGTGATTAACAACCTCCCATAACATGGTCTCCTTTTCGCTGGCTTCCTCATCACAAGGTAGGTAGGCAAGCAGGTGGAGTCCCTGAATCTGAAGAGTCAAAGGCAAAGTAGCTAATTCCTGCATGAGCCAGAGCTGCTGAACTCTTTGCCCTCCTGCTATTGCTCACTTAAGCTTTTTTCCCCTCACCACTCTCTCTCCCTCATTCAATGGAGCCAGTGACTTGAAGGTTGCTTCATCCCTCCTGTACCTAGGCCAGACAGAAGATTCACTGGATGACCAAGTGACAGCATTATACCTGGAGACAATGAGAAAGGCTGGCGAGAAAGCTGAAGATCTCACTTTTTGCTGTATTTACAGTTTAAAGATGTTGAGAGGTAAGGAATGATCAGAAACAGGGAGAAGGAAATGTAAAGAGAAAAAAAAGTGCAGCTAAATTTCAGGGTCTTCAGGAAGTGCTGAGAGACTATGAGAGCCACCAAATTCATCTGATAGGCAGGAAAGAACAACAGAGATCGGGGAAACTTCTGCAAAGATGGCAGGAAATTAGAGGTTTTACTAAAGATAACGCTGAAAAAGCAGTTAACAAAAAATAGAAAGGCTCACAGGTAAAACAGCCTTAAGAAAAAAAATGTGTGCTGGAGCAAGGGAAACAACAACAACAAAATACAAATTAGAGTTTAGGAGACCTTTTTTGTTTGGATAGGAAAAAGCTGAGTGAGTAATGGGAAGGTAGTGTCAGGGGTATAAAGCAGATGGAGGCATGCCGAAAGGCACAGAACTATTGTGGCAGAACTGATCAGGGCAGAACATCATTAAAATTTTGATTGTCCTTCTGATTTTCACTCCAGACTCTGCTTCAACGTAGATGTTCTGTCCTTCAAAAAGTGAAGTTTGGAACTGGAATCAAGAAACACAAATAATGGTGCCACATGTAATACTCATTCACAAGATAAACTCATACAAAGACACACAGTGAATTTAGCCTGTTTGGAGTTTCTAGTCAGAACTGGGACTTTTTCAGTTTGCATATCAGACGCAGGGTTATTTCTTTATGAAGTAAAATGGAGAAAAACTGTCTTCATTAATTTTGAGCTATTCGTGGGTTAAAGCAACATATATATTTAATCAGAAAGTTTGTAGAAGCCTAAAAGATGGTGATTGAAAATCTCAGGTTTGCTTTGCCTTGTATGGCTTAAGGAGGTACAGCATAACCTCGTGCCCAGCTGCTGAACAACTCCCAAAACGACATGTGTCTCTGCCAATGAAGAAACAGAGGCCAACAGAGGTGCAGGGGGACAAGGAGGTGTAGTCAGTGACGCCACAGGTGCAGCGGGACACGGCCACTAACCAGACCTGGTTTCTTACCCATCGCTCGCGTCTGGTAGGTACCAAGGTCCTCTCATGAGGATCGCTCACATTACATGATACAGGCTGTTTTTAATACCACGTTACTGCTGTTTCCACTATCAGAAAATACTTGGACAGAGGACACCTCATCCATTTGGGTGCCCATTAGAATCATAGAATTGCTTAGGTTGGAAAAGACCTTTAAGATCAAGTCCAACCGCAAACCTAAGACTGCCAAGTCCACCATTAAACCACTTCCCTCTGCACCACCTCTACACATCTTTTAAAGACCTCCAGGGATGGTGACTCAACCGCTTCCTCGGGCAGCCTGTTCCAATGCGTGACAACCCTTTTGGTGACGAAATTTTTCCTAATATCCAACCTAAACCTCCCCTGGCACAACTTGAGGCCGTTTCCTCTGGTCCTTAACGAAACGCTGAGCAGCAGCACCACGCTCCCCCAACACCGAGGATGAGGAGACCGCAAACGAGGACGGGGATGGGCGAGCGCTTTCGCAAGCCTTCCGCCGAGACTTCCTTCACAAACCGTCAAAA
>NW_009646936.1:506251-524235 GCF_000708025.1 Charadrius vociferus | reverse complement strand
GGTGAGAGGGGGCCCGCGTGCGTCTGTGATGGGGGCGTCGGAGCTATTCCGTTAGTGCAGCCGGAGCGAGGGCTGAGGCGGCCCCGAACCGCGCCAGGGCCCGGGCCGGCCGCGCTCGGTGTGCTCCCCCCTCTCCCTCGGGGAGGGGAGGTGTCCCGTGGGGGCCAGGTCTGCCTTCTCGAGTTGCGCTCGTGTGCCGGAGTGTCCTGGAAAGGTCTCTGGTCTCTGTTAGGGCTTTGCTGGGCGCGTTGCGGAGGCCGCTGTTGGCCGAAATCCGTGTCCCCGCAGCAGGTTCTGGCCTAATACCAGCTGAATCGCGCGTAAAAGTCAGCGGGTTATTAGCATTGTTTGTTCGGCAGTGTCACTGAATGCAAAATTGACCCTGGCAATAGTCTGTGAAGTGCATCGTAGCATCAGAAGATGCAGGTAAACGTGTATCTCAAGGCCAGAAATTTATAAGGAAAAAATACACAACAGTAGACTCTGACAGACCTTGTTGTGGCAAATGCTGTTTCACTGTTCCCCTTGCTGCGCTGGAGCGGCACAGGGCAGCCAAGGAGTCTGTTGGTGTGTTTTAATGCTGCATGTCCCACGCTGGTTCCTTCAGTGGCGTGTCCGGCTCACCAGGACCACTGCTGGTGGCATATGGAAAATGGAGTTCAGGTGAATGGAGTTGGATTATTAAGGTTAAATGATTTCAATATCCTTAGAAGTGCTTATCCAAAGCCTCCCAGCAAGGCCAGGAATAGAGCATGGGCATAACATTACAACCCACAGTGCGATTCCCTAGTTCACATGGTTTCAGTTGTAAAGTTGATCCATACGTTGTATTACTTGTATAGGTTTAGGACATTCCTTTGCTGACTTCTCAGCGTGAAACATCTCCTGTTGTGTCTGTCGCTCTCTCAGTATTCAGATAAGTAGATTTGTATGCCATCTGCTTGTTTCAAAGAATTGGGTATGTTTTCTGCACTACTGATACGGAGTTTTTCTGAAATACAAACCAGTGACTTTCAAAACTTCAAAAACTGTTTGGTTTTGTGGTTTTTTTTTCTGATTGGGAGCAAATACAGAACAACCCAGCCTGAACTCCAGTTAAAAATGAGCTGCCACTGAAGGTGACATGGAACTGTGAAGCTGAGTTTTGAAAGCGTTGAGGGCTTCAGGCAGCTCCCAGGAGAGTTACTGTGGGCCCAGGCTGATGAGCTGAGTGAGGGCTGGACTGACTAGTATTTGCATGGCTTCTCTCCAGGAATTGCTGAAGCTCTGAAGAGGAACAGGAACAAAAGCTAATCAGAGTTCTGACAGAAATGGATTTCCCCTGGAATATCTCTGGCATTGATAGATCTGCAGAGGACATCCAGACTTAGACACCTGTGCAAACGTGGAGATAAACCTGCGCAAACTTGGAGAGAAACCTTTTTAGTCACATTTTTCTTACCTATTCTAAGGTGCTAAACACATAGCTTGGCTTTGAATATGCGTCATGGAAGATATATGTGTTGTTCAGCGTATGGAGTCATACACGAGTCACTTCACATTCCAAGACTGGGATAGTTGTTATCCATGACAGCATGTACAGCAAGGATCAAGGTAGGCATATACATCTGTTGCATAATGCTATATATGGAGTGCTTTGAACACGTCTTGTGATAAATTGCAAGGATTAAGACATAAAGGAAATATTTTGCAAAGTGAATTCAGGATCCTCGAAGTTTTCCCTTTAAGAGAAAATTTTCAACAGCCTCAAAAATGAGGTCCTGCAGGTGTAACTGTTCTTTACAGTGACTGTGAAAGTAATGCTCTTTGGCTTTAGGTTTCAGTGTGACTTCTGAACAAGCTGGTAACCTTGTTGAAGTAGAAAGATTTTCTTTTTTTTTTCTACTTGTGTAATCTGTAAGCTTTATCTGAATGAGAAATTGTTTTATCTTCTGTCACATTCTCTAGTGCCAAAACCAAATGGACTTGATACTTAATCGCTTTCTAGCTTGCTGATATCAGCGATAAACTTGAAGATTTTGTCACTAGTAAATCTTATCTTATCCATAATTTTTAATTTTGATTGAAAAGAGGAATACTGGTATTTTATACCTCCTAAATATTCCTCATGCTTGAATGAATTAATTAAATGAACCAAACTGAAAAGAACGTACTCTTCCTCTGTGGAATTATGATACAGGTTCTCAACATTTATCCAGTGACTTCCTATAATCATACTAAAACTTTAAGCAGAGAGAAGATTTACATCTCAGAGGAGGGTTTTTTTTAACACAGCATGTTAAAATCAGATGAATTAAGTCTGACCATAGTATAGTATGCTTTGTCATGGTTTTAAATTTTAAACTGTTTTGTTTTGCAGAGAATATAATTTAAGTTGTATTTTAAAATAATTTTAAATTAAAAAATTTATTTGTGTTAAACCTGAGGAGAAGATTCTTTGGAAATAGTTATACCCTTGTCCAGCCATCTATAGATTCACAGTTGTTCCATAGTACTTTTCCTGTCATTCGAAACCAGATCCTGCAAATACTAATGCTATGAGAATAATAAATAGAGTAAAATAATAACATCGAGGAGAGGGAATATTTTAATAGATCTTAGGTATTTAAAAATTGTAACATAAACTTAATAACTTCCTTATAATTAATAATTTCATATTTATTTTTTTTCTAATCTCCCTCTTGATCATACAGTGCTTTCTGTATTTATTTCAAATGGTGAGAGCCTTTCCCATGTGAAAAAAGGAAAGTGCTGTTGTCATAAAATTGCCTGACTGATTGGAGGATCTTTCCCCCCTGCCTCCACCCCAATAGCAGTAACTGTTTCAGTACCGCTGCCTCCACCCAAACATTGAAGAGGTTAAAATAACTCCTTGTACATAGACCTTGTTTTATTTGCAAATAATTTACTAAGATGATTTGCTGAATATGATTGTTTTTAATGTATTTGCAGGTACAGAAGCAAAATGTTTATTTTGCAGTCAGTGGGTTATATTTCTTAATCACTCTGGAAACACTGATGGATGGACCAATGCATTTTTATCAACTTGGTAGGTTGCCTGTACCTTTATATTGTAAGAGGAGTAGTACTGCTAATTTTTCACTAACACTGGTTCTGAGTTACTGATGTAAGATACCATCATCTTATTATAGAGCTCTCCCTGGAATCATTCACAGAATCAAGAATCTAGTGTATCATATTCTACATACTCCATTCTATACATAAACCATGATTTTCCCCATAAGACAGACATGCTTTGAAACAGCACATCGCATTCTGCCTCTCTAAGTACCCAGTGAACTCTTAGTTGGATGTGTTGTTTTTCATTTCTTCTGATTTTTTTCAGGACTCCTTAGTTTCTGGATTAGCAGGCATGACAAACATAGTTTCTTGGCTGAGCTGTAGTTGTAGTGGGAAACAGCGTGATAGGATCACTTAATTGTGTAAAAAGGGTAAGATGGTAAAAAAGATTCACCATTCAGCTTACAGACCATCTTTATTTTTCCAGTCTAAAGTTTCACAGTTATTTGGGCTAAGATTTTCTTTTTCTTTTCTATGTCTCTTGTATAACAGTGTAACCTACAAAATTTTGCAAATCCCCCACTATCTTTGCTAAACGTGTTTATTGAAACAAAGTTCTGAGGCAGTTTTAACTCTAGATGCATGGGATTTGATTTTGATATGGGAGAGGCATTTAAAAATCACAGATATGGACAGAATAGAAAAACATGTCAACAGGAAATACATCAGCAAGACAGCTGACACATGTAAGGTGGCTGGCATAAACAAGAATGGCAGAAGACTATTTGCATCTCCTACTTCAAAGGGCTTGCTCCAAGAAAGCGTGTGATTACTAGAGTCTGTGCCCTGACGCTGTCTGTTTCTACAATGAGAATAGCCTTAGTTCACTAAAGGCTGTATGCCTGTTGAGAGAAGGGAGATTTCCTGCCACAAATGATTACAAATCCAAGCTTGTGTTCAGGTAAAGAATGATAATCGTTAAAGTATTGCTTTGTTATTCATACCCACTGGATTTTGTTTCAAGATGGGTGATCTGTTACTACATGGCAAGAAACCAGTTATTCTACTTTTAACTGCACTGCTCTAAGGCAATGTTTATTATTCTGTAATAAAGTAGAAAAACAAATGAAGAAGGAAGATGTACAAGAGAGGATATCTGTGGTTTGAATGGCAAAATGAAGCTTGAGAGAGATGAGTTTCCTGTCTTGTGGAAATACAAATTTGCTGCGTGTGCAACTCAAATGAGCTGCTTTGCATCTAATTTCAGAAGGGATGCTGGGAGCATAGTGTAATATTTGTGAGATAGATGTCTGAAGAGTCAGATTTATAAGAAATACTTGGCTAAGTATCCATCCCAAATAACCTCATCAAACTTAGGTGCTCAAGTGTATTTGTGTGTGCTTCTGTGTGTGCCCACTGCTAATTACAGGGCAATTTTTAAGGCACTTCTCTGTAGCCATAAAGGTTCTCTGCAGATATCTCTTTAATTGGGTAGGATATTTTTCCTTTCCTCTTACAGTACTCTCTGCAAAAGTAAACAAGGATCATAAAATAACTGCATTAATCCATTAGGAAATTGTCCCAGTGTGTCTGGGGCAGGACAGTTCCCACTGACCCACTTCTATTCTGAATCCCCTCTAATTTGCCAGGAATATGTATTCTGGTACTATGGTTCACATAGTTGGGGGTTAGACCAGATGGCCTCCGGAGGTTGCTTCCAACCTCAGCCACTCTGTGATAGTCCTGTCTACGTTATTTGTAGATCCCCATTAAAATTGTTTTAATTTTTTATAAGGTATGTCCCAGAATTCTTTTCTCTTTTTACATTCATTCTTACTGTGGCATATCTTGTTGACACATCAAGTAGTTCTGTTACATTATTTGTCATAGTGTGGCACCTGAGAACCTCAGTTGTGGACAAGAGTGCTACTGTGTTAGTTGCTGTACAAATATAAAGTCAAAGACAATCCTCATGCTACAGAAGTTGCCATTCTAAGTGAGACGAGGAGAATGAAATAACATGTTAAGACAGTCATAATCAGCACAGTTCAACGGAGGTATCAGGCCAGTGGTGTTTTGGGTATTGTCATATTTTTGGGTAGAGGGTTTAGGTGTCAAGACAAAAGAGAGTTCATGGAGAAGAGTTTTAGGGAAAATAACGAAGTAATTTTGCAGATATTTCCAGGGAGCTCCTCTAAAGCATGAGAAAAAGCATGCATGTTTGAAATTAAACTAGTAACTGTTTTGGCCACCTGAATATGGGCGTTAGTATCTCATCAGTAAGAGGACAGGCCACAAACTGCTTTTAAAATGGGGACAGCAAGTTTACATTTGTTGCACTCAGAAAGCAGAAGGGAGCTAAAGGATCTTGAGAAAAAAATTAGAAGCGTCAGAACAGTAATTTCAAGAATGTCTTGAAGTACCATGCTGAAAAGATCTGAATGATGCAAGACTGGGTTGGTCAAGGAAAAGAATTCTGAATACAGTGAGAATCTGGATGAATGAACAGTCTCTTATGGAGGTTATACAAGAAGATGTGGAGACTCCTAGAATGTCAGGATTGGCAAGAAGGCTGGGTTCGAGACATTACTCAGATGGCCGGTCTGACTGACAGGCTGAATGTGGCCAGAGAAGTGTTGCAGCATCTGTTGGTGTGGGGTTTTTTTATTTTATTTTGCAGACAGAATAGAATGCTGTAGAGTTTCCCACGGGGAAATGTTACAGAAACAGGATACAAAATACAGAGTTCATTATGAAATAGAGCCTGAAGTAGGGAGTTACAGGAGTTAGCTGACGAAAGACAGTGAGTAGTATACCAACGTTGTTAAAATTACAGTCTTGAGGACTCCCCACATTTAGTGAAGAATAACGTCTGTGAAAATGATTGAATAATGTTCATCGAGTAATCAGTAATAGTATCTTTTGCCAGACCAGTTTTAATATTCTTGTTGTGACTTAAAGTGGTGTTTAATCAAGTGAGCTACTTGAAGTATAGGCAGAATACCTGAAGATGGTATTTGGTAAGAATATCTTAAGTATGTTTATTCACACTGAGTCTTGAACCTCATCTGGCAAAGATCAGCATAAGCCTGGACCACAGTGTAGTTATCAAAGAACCAGCTCCTAGGAGCCTTGAATTAATGACAGAGGTTGGAAGGGGACATCCCATACTCTGGGGAAGGAGGGGAGGGTAGAGGAAAGTAGTAGGAAGAAGATGCAAAAGAAACACACACTTCCACTGAGGGAATATGGAGTATTGTCTCTAATTGTTGCAAATTAATATTGCAAATAGTAAGCTAATAATCAGACATTGTAGACATACCAATGCATTAATACATAGTTTCATTTTCCAGTGTACATCAGCATTTTGTCTACAGCTTGTTGCAGCTGGCCTGGTAAGAGTTT
This sequence comes from Charadrius vociferus, assembly GCF_000708025.1. Lineage (NCBI taxonomy): Eukaryota > Metazoa > Chordata > Aves > Charadriiformes > Charadriidae > Charadrius > Charadrius vociferus. The sequence goes on along the minus strand of NW_009646936.1, from coordinate 517,809 downwards.
TTATTGTCTTTCAAATGCTTTTCCTAACACAGTTCAAAAAACTTGCATATTCTCACCAAGCGTCATTTTAAAACCTCATGCTTTTTTGAAGAAAGAACTTAATAGAAATATAGTATAGGAGGACAGTCCTTTGCATTGTTCTTTCTATTGTGCTGAACTCTGTTCTATGGTTGCTTTATTTTGGGGGAAATATTGCACTGCTCTAATTGGGTTTATTGATTAGAATTGTTGTAGTCTCACATTTGTTTGCCATTCATATTGGTGGGCTGTTTGTTTTTGTGGGTTGTTTTTCTCCTTTCTAGAAAGATATCTGGGAGAGCCACCTCGCAACCTACAAATGGAATCTCGCAATTTTCAGCACATTTTGTCCTGGCAGGCAAAAAGTGATCCAGCTGTGCCAACATACTATCGTGTGCTGTACAGTGACCGCAGGCAAGTCTTACTTTATAAGACTTTATAAGAAACTTTGCTTTTAATGTTTATCAAGTTAAAATACTAAGGCTGGGGTTTTCTTGTTCCACTCTGTTTTTCCACTCAGAAGTTCTCCCTGCCCCCCCCTCCCCCCATGCTTTCTTGTATCAGAGAATTCAGGTGGATTATCTTGATCTTTAACTTATCTTGATTTACAGGAACTGGAAGACTGCTAAACAATGTTCAGCTATTACACAACTCTCCTGTAATCTGACAGATGATTTTAAAGAGCATGGCACTCAGTATTCAGCATTGGTTCAGAGCTTCGTAGGAACTGAAGTATTCAATTCTTCTGTATTAGGTTTTGAGCCACTTACTGACAGTAAGTTCTCTGTCTGCATTTGCTCATTTTAGTAGTTTTTATCTGTAGCTGATGTATAAATGATATTCTGCTAGTTTTACAGTAAGACACTCCAAACTAACTTGGTCGGTAGCTTATTCCTTTATTTAAGAGAATATGAATTTGTATATAATATAATATATTACATATCAGATACAAGACAGAGTATGTAGATAGCTTTCTAAAATTAGTGGCTACAGTAGTTCTGATAAATGGACAAGGCTCTAGTTTTGAAACAAAATGTATATATAAATATAGAGGAAATACCTTGTATCAAGCATTAGCAAGCACAGAGTAAAAATCTCTAGGTGCCTCCTAAGATACATAATGTTAAAGAAAAAAACATTGTTTTTATGTCTTCAAGTAGTCAGTGTTAACAGTTAAAGAAATACCATGTCTGCACAAGGTGCAGGGGAAGAGATTTACTTCGTTTGTTCATCAGTCTGCTCTTTTCCCTTTCCTTGCTGAAAGAAGATGCTTATTAGCTGTGACATCTTCTAATACCAGAGGTGGCTTCAGCCTTAGTTGTGCTTAGTATTCAGTTTTGAGGTAACAGAAACAGAGATTGAGGGACAATTGGAGGACTGTGGAGAAGAGAGGTCATGTTACCTCTGAATTCAGCACAGAGGTAGCCACTGCTGTGTCCTCATCAGAAATGATGAAAAATTGGAGGGGGTAGGTAGAATAGCCACAAGGATATTTGAATGATTTGAGAATACCCCTCTGAGGTAGAGGTCTTCAGTCTTTCTGCAGTTAGTTTAATAAAGAGAAGGATCAGAAGGTGTATTGATCAGTAGTTAATATGATGGCAGGCTGCTTCAGTCTGTAAACAAAGCCTAACATCACGCCCTGACTGGAAGCTGAAGCTAGGTAAATTTTAGCCAGGAACAAGAGGCGTATTTTGAACTGAGCACTGGAACAAACTGTCAGGTGCTCTGACTGATTTTTCCATCACCGGCGACTTGTAAATTGAAGTCGGATCTTTTGCTAGTAGTTCTCTAATTCAAACTATAAGCACTTGAGGGAAGTCGTGTTTTCCAGGGCACTGGACTTAGATGATACCCTGTAGTCTTTTCTTGGTTTACAGTACCTAAATAGGAAAGAATCAATATTCTGGGATATTTCCCTGCTGGGTGTAGTTGATATCTACTTTCAAATACCTACGGTGGAATCTCACTGCTATTGACAGATGGATTTGAGCAAAGACAGAAGGGCTTCATAACTGAGAGCCAGGAGAACAACCACATTTGACTGTAAACGGATTTAAGCTAATGTTTATTTGTAACTTAAAACAAAGATGAGAAAAGACTAAGTTTGCAACCATTTCACTAGGACATGCTTTCCTGCTTGAGAGTAGATGAAAGCTCACATTTGTTTGAAGTATTAAACTTTTCTTTTTTTTTGCTTTCTACCCTGTTTCAGGAACAGAAGTAGTTAGCAAATGTATATTGCTTTTGCTTTTTTGAGTTTTGCAGGAGTTGGTAAAACAGCCTCCCCCTTGATCAAAATGTGCATGCTTAAATGTGCATGGAAAAGACAAAATGCAAACTAAATTTTCATGGGTTTTTGCCCCACAATGTATTACGCAGAAATGAAGGGTTATGGAGATAATTTGTTCTCACACCGTTTTCCAACATTCCTACTTCTTTCCTGTGTTGGAAGAAAGAAGATCTTAGGCTTGATTCACTATGGGAGTTCCTCTGATCTTGATGGATATGTAGTCTTGGAGAGAGCAGGCAATTGGTGTGCATGGCTCTTCAAACATGTACATTTTCTGAGGACCTGAACCTGAGAGATTACTCTGAACCCAACGGAAGTCTCACAGAAGTGTAACTGTTTTGCTAGGTTGTCAGTAGAGTTTTTAGCCTTCCAAGCTCCGGCCTTCCAGCTGTCAAGTTTAGACCTATCACCTTCCTTGCAACCAGTATGAATATGTGCAGGGCTACACAACACTGCATTTCTACAGAGAGTGACTAGAAGATGATGAGCAAGAAAATAATCAGGTTTTCCTATACATCAACCTCATAAAAAGCTTACATCTCTGTGGAGCTGAAGCAAAGCCTCTTGTCGCCTTTCTGCTTCTTCCCTCCCTTCCACAGCTTTCTGTTTTTAAAATTTAGTCATGTGGGAAAGGATTGTTTGACCGTGGAACTTAAATGTTGCAAGGCCTTGTGGATTTACAACAGTGATATACTCTGGAATCTCATTAGTCAGCTATATATCCATCACCAAAATAGAATTGGTACGGAATACATACTGTATATTTTATTCTCTTTCTTTTTTTCAATAGCATTCCTGGGACCACCAGAAGTTAATATCAGTTCCTGTGTAAACTGCATAAATGTCACCATAAAGCTGCCAACCTCTCACTTAATAAAAAATGAAAAGCCATCGTCTTTAATTGATATATATAAAGAGCTTCAATATGCTATAATACTGAAAACAGTCGATGGAGAGCATAAGGTAAAGAATTTTTTGTTTGATTTGTGCGTTAGGGGAGAAATAACAGAAAGCATAGAATGGCTCTGATATTTAGCAGATTCACAGAAGCAAATGTGTCAATAGAAGATACTTAGAGGAAAACAAAGAGAATGGCCAACATAATCTGAGATGCCTTTTACTGCAGAATAGCAGGCCTGGAAGAGGAATACTGGTTGTCACGTATCCTTACTTGAAATAAAGCACAGGGCACTAGCTCAAGTGATTAGTCTCTGGGAAGACAAGGGAAAGACAGTTTAGCAGAAACTACTAGCAGGTATATGTACAGCTGATAGGAAAGTATGTTCAGAAAGCAGTTCAGTAGTTTTCCGTCAAACTAGAAAAATGTATCGAGTTAGTTTCTGAAACAACCTATTCTGGGTCTGGTACTACTTAATTGGGTTTTTGGGAGTTTTTTGCATGCTGAAATAAAGAGGTAGACAGGCATGATTAGAACTTAAAATGATCCTCACAAAATGGAGACATAATCTTAAAATAATAGGAGGTAATTCAATAAAGACCAATGCAAGGCATAACACTTAAGAATAATTGTCTGTGTAATAAGTAGAGTGGTAACAGCTACACAGGCAGCAGTTTTGCCAGAAATTATGAGCATTGTGTAATATTACAAGCTAAACATGACTCACATGTTGCTGAGAGATTAAAAAATGGTATTTTTATGTACTCTCTACTTGTAAAGCCCACCTACCACGCACCAGTCTGGGGTTCTGAAAAGGCATGGACCAGTTGAGCAGGATCCAGAAAGGAACAGTGAGGACTGTGGGGGATCTTGACACATGAACTGTGAGGAAATGCTGGAATAATAGGGGACCGCTTAGTGTAAGCAAGCAAAGCACAGTTAGCTGCCAGAGTCTCTGAGTATGTAAACATTTACTACAGAAAAAGAAGAAATATGCCATTCACTGTGACCAAAATCAGTGAAATTAAATTGGCAGTTGTGCAGACTTTAGGTTAAACATCAAGAGAGCTATTAACACTTGGGCTGGCAAAGCACTGGAATAAGTTGCCGAACAAGAGCATGGACTGCCTGGACGGAAAGTTTGGAACAGCAGGTCAGACGGATACCTGTTGGTAATTTAATCTGTCTAACGCATTCTGGCATGAGTCACACAGAAGAAGGACCATAACTTGCCTGCCATGGATGTTTTTGCACTGATTTCTGAATCAGAATATCACTTGCTGTTTCCAAGCTGTAGAATCTATGTGAGGCTACTTCAAGGGGACATATAGTGACCAACAGTTGGGAGCCAGAAGGTAGTTTATCTTTGATAATGCAGTGTTTCACAAACAGGCATAAGGTAGGTATCTTGACATCAGCTAGAACTAGAGATGAAGCAGTTGTTGAGGTAAACTGCTGAGTTACCGTGTCAGTTTTTGCAGTTTCACGTGCTACTGCATTTCTCTGAAATAGCTGTAGTGTTTTATCAGTGGCTTGGGAGCTCTTTTTAGGTAAATAGCTAACATTAAAACGTTGTCTTTCATTACAGAGGCTGTATAAGAAAATCACTGAAGAAATTTTTAGTACTGTCATTGAAGAATTGTATCCAAATAGAAATTACTGTGTGTCTGTTGTGGTCACTGCATCTCTAAACAAAAATTCCATCCCGTCAGCCTGGAAATGTATAACTGCAGACTCTGTAGCTCAACAAGGTAATTGTGCTGTGGTGGAGGAATGGATTTTCTGAGTTGATTATGTGCAAGTGTTTTCTTTTTATGTAGGAAGATTTTCAAGTCAATTAATTCCTAATCAGAAACTACCTTCTAAATGATAAATGTAGTGGGGATTTATAAGTGAAACATAAAAACCCATCCACCCATCCAAATCTGTTGTTAATCTTGTGGGCCACACAAATCTCCACTAACTGCATAAATGGTTATTAAAGATGGTATAATTTCTTCTTTAATTCCTGAATCTAATTTTGGATTTGATCTTGTTTTGACTTTGGACCAGATGACCTCCAGAGGTCCCTTCTAACCAAAATTATTCTGTGATTCTAAATAGGTGTTTTGAGTATGAAATGTGGTCATTGGAAACTTCATTCATGTATGTTTATTCGTTTGTTTTTTTTTTCACTTGCAGATTATTATACAGTTGCAATCACAGGTGCTGTATGTTTTACACTGATCTTAGCTGTAACACTGAAGTGTATGCATGCAGGAGGTTATATTCTTCAAAGAAAATCACTTCCACCTACTTTGGTATGTAGTAATTCTCATATTTAACCTTCCTGGTTGGGAGGACAAAGTTTACCATCTGAAATTTCTAATCCTGTATATTAGGCACAAGTTATGTAAGTACACGTAATATTTTAATTTGCAGTTTACCAATGTCAAAGATGTCTACAGGCTGCTAAATCTTGACTGTTCTGTAGAGAAAATAGTCTTTTTCAACACCATTTCTTGCTGCATCTGTGGCAAGTTACTAACAGAGATAGAAATGTGATCATCCCACCCTACTCGGCATTTGTGGAGCCGCACCTGGAGTACTCTGTCCAAGTCTGGTCCACGTAGCACAAGAAAGATGCGGACAGACTGAAGAGGGTCCAGAGGATGGCCACAAAGATGACCAAAGGGCTGGAGAACCTACCCTGTGAGGAAAGACTGAAGGAGTTAGGTCCTTTCTCCCTGGAGAAGAGATGGCTGACGGGGTACCTCATTACAGCATTCCCGTACTTAAAAGAGCGGCTGCAAACAGGACAGAGGCTCTCAAGACAAAGGGCAATGGCTACAAGTTGCACCATGAGAAGTTTGATGTCAGTATAAGAAAGATTATTTTTTTTTTACAGTGAGAACAATCAAGGATGTGGTAGAGTTCCCATCACTGGAGGTTTTCAATATGTGATTGGACAGGGTGGTAGATAATCTCATCTAGGCTCCCTTGCCTGTGAAAGGTTGGACCAGAAGGTCTTTCAAGGTCCCATCCAGCCTGGGCTGTTCTAGGACTTTATGAAGTCAGAGAGGGCAGGAAGTAGTGAAGGGGACACCCCACCCCCCCCCAAAAAAAAAATACCTTTAAATAAATATTTTATGGTACGCAGAAACAGGCTAGGTCCTACAGCAGAGCACCTGGTGTAGGACAATTAACCCCTTGCGCTTTGGAAATTACCTTATATGTAAATCCTTCCTGCACCCAGGGCAGTAACTACAAAACAAAAAAACCTACTCTGGTTCTTAGGTGAAGCGCATAGGCAGAAGACCTGCTCTCCACCAAGAAGGATGCTCAGAAAACATTCGGGAGCAATGTGTATCCGCTGGTCCTTAGTAAAGCAGTTTCTGGCACATTTTGCCTCCATTATTTCACCCTGCAGTATTGCATTCCTCTCCAAGAACAAAACCAGTTACCCCTATAATATTTTTTCTATTTATTACACCAAAAATCAGAGCGTTCCCTGAAGATTTGAGGATAGTTTAGCCAGGTCTCTGGTTGCTGGAATTTAAAGGCATTCTGAGAGATTCTACAACTGAAAGCAAATATTTTAAACTTGCCTTCAAAGTCTTCCCTTTACCATGGTTCCATAGGAAAGCAAGCTGAAAAGACAAGAAGTAGCTTTTAAGACCCAGTCGGGTATGGGCGTATTGTTCCTGTAGTCATACACATAAATGGTCTGGAGTTGGAAGTTTCGGTCTCATTATCCCCAAAAGATGGGCCAGTTGTTTAGGCACATCTGGAGAAGAAAAGAGTCACTGTTAGTGCTCTAAGACTTTTTTCTTCCCTAAAGCTATGCTTCCTGGTTATTGTCCACAAAAGGAGGCAAGGACAACATATAGGAAGTGCTAAAAGGTCAGCAGGCTGGTAAGAGCAAGATCTGGATAGTTGTTGGAAATGATGTCATACACAATAAATAAGAGCTTACTCTCAATTCATCTCGACAAGGAGACAAAACGACAGACCATCAAAGACCTTCTTAGAGATAAGACACTGCTTTTGAGGAAGCAGTCTTTAAAGCATGTTGTTTCTCAGGAAACCTGACCCTGCTTTGTAACATCAATGTTATCTTCTCAGTCGAAGGGAGAATCTTCTTTACTGAAAGCAGATATGTTTTGCAGGTCCCCACCCTTCCAGTTTCATGTGTATCTCATACCATAGATTGAGAGGCAATTATGTGTGGATAATGTCCCTGCTAGAAAAGTATGCGAGTTGTTGGTTCCAGAACTGTTACTAGCAAGTTCAGGATCACTTTTGTGGGTAGCCAGATGTCTGTCTGCTCCAGTCTCAGTAATGATTTATTCCTGTATTCTGTTATAAACAGGCATTGCTGAATAGGATGCCTGATAGTGGAACACTTAGTAGGAAAAAAAATATTTATATGCAAGTTATCGCTGCCAGAATCTAGAGCTGGCATAGTATCGTAGAAACTAACTCCTGGACCAGGCTGTCATAATCTATCTGAATATTGGAGTTAGATGAAAACAAAAAGCAAAGGAAAAGAAAAGAAATGATATAGCTTTGGAAGAAAGCATAGTCAGGGTGGGGGTAAGGGGGTGGATGGGCATGTACACAAGGCAAAAAGTACCTGCATCACCTCCAAATGCTAAGGTATTCTCAGTAGTCACATAAAGAATCATAGAATGGTTTGGGTTGGAAGGGACCCTAAAGATCATCTAGTTCCAAGCCTGCTGCCATGGGTACCGACTAGACCAGGTTGCTCAAAGCCCTATCCAGCCTGGCCTTGAACACTTCCAGGGATGGGGCAGCTACAGCTTCTCTGGGCAACCTGTTCCAGTGTCTCGCCACCCTCATAGTAAAGATTTTCTTCCTAATATCTCATCTAAATCTACTCTCTTTCAGTTTGAAGCTGTGACCCCTCATCCTATCACTACACTCCCTGATAAAGTCCCTCCCCAGCTTTCCTGTAGGCTCTTTTTAGGTACTGGAAGCCTGCCACAAGGTCTCCCTGGAGCCTTCTCTTCTCCAGGCTGAATAACCCCAACACTCTCAGACTGACCTCATCGGAGAGGAGCTCCCTCCCCCTCATCATCTTTGTGGCCCTCCTCTAGACCCATTCAAACAGGTCCATGTCGTTCTTATGTTGGGGGCCCCATAGCTGGATGCAGTACTCCAGGTGGGGTCTCACAAGAGCGGAGTAGAGCCAAAGAATCAGCTCCCATAAGGAACAGTACTTAAGGAAGAAAGAAAGGTAATGGCAATATACCACTCAAATTGTTCTACTATTTTGAATAAAGTAATCTTTCTTTGACTTTTTCTGTGATCAAGTGTCATGTTTTAGTGCTTGAGGAAGCCGGTCCCAAGTCAGCTATTTTAGTTTAATAGAAGAAACTGAACTGCCACTAAATTTCAAGCAAAAATAACAAGATTCCTGGAACTTGTTTCTATCCATCTTTGCTTGGTTTCTTTTTTTTTCTTTTTTAATAGTCCGACTTCGTTTGCATTTAATTCTATGGTGTTTTTCAGCATAAATATTTCTCAGACTTTTTTTTCCTCATGTTTCTGTCCTTTGCTATGTCGTTACCTTCATATCCCTAAGATTACTGAACATGACTTTGCCAAACAGTGTCTAAGGTTATTTTTTTCATTGTCAACATTTTCCCCCAAAGCTTTGCATATTCAGTAATCCTCAGAAGGATCCGCAGAGTAAAAATGAGAAAATAGGACTTGGGATGTTACATAGTTCATTGCTTCAAATAGTACATTTCTAAAGGACATTAAAATTGATCCTCCATGTAAGGCTTCTCTTTTGCATGGTAACTGCAAGAGCTACTAGAGAGTTGCAAGACTCACCTCAGGTTTAAGATGTACTTCTAAAATGAGCTTTTAGTCTCAGGAAGGTATCTCAGAGATCAGAATCAAAGCATTTCATGCCTGACGCTGTTTGGCACTAGTGTAATTTCTTTAAGGCTGTCCAATGCTGCGGGCTGATTTGTAGTGAAGGCTGTCGTATTTACAGGAATGGAGAAGAGGGAACAATCCTAGATGCCTGGAACTCTGCAGAAAAAGCCAAAAATGTGGTGCAGGAGGAATCATTTGACTAACAACCTCATGATTGGGGGTATTTTTTTCATACGTTTCTGTGTGTGTGCACAAATTTGGCTGATTTTTTTTTAATTCGCTCTGCTCTTTTAGGTATGCATCAGGAAGTTAGCCTATTCACCGTGGACATTCAAATCTGAAGAAATAGCCTCTGTAGAGATCATTTACAAAGAGTTTAAAAAAAAGGCAAATGAATCCAGTGGTGGTGTCAGTGATGAAGATGACAGTGACAGCGATGCCGTAAGTAATCATGGCTACACAAGGCGTGATATCGTAAGTAGAGTACCTCATTCCTCTGACACGCCAAATGGATTCGTGCAGTACTCCACAAGTAGTACATGTGATGACAGAAGCAGCCAGGCAAGTGAACCCTCAGACATCGACCCAGAAGATTTTGAAGAGCATGAGATGGACATTGAAGAAGACAAAGACACAAGTAGTGAATTGCTTAATCCTGTCTCTGAGGTAAATTGTAACTATTCTTCTAGGCGAAGGAACAGTGCTTGCTTTACCATTAACTTACAAACAGTGCTGTTGGGAGCCTCTGAAGAGAACGTGGATAGTTCTGCAGCTCTTCTTTCTTCCCAAGAGGATGCAGTTGACTGGCAGTGTGCTCATGCTTTTGAAGCAAAACTCCTGGATGACACAGAAAGCATGCAGAAACCACACTGTCATAACAGCTCTCAGGAATGGCAAAATTCCTCTCATTCTTCTGATGAAAGTGACTCATCGGATTCAGATATGGACCAAAAAACTGAATACATAAGAAGATGAATAAATGAGAACCACTATTATTTTATAACATACGAATCAATATTGTCCAACTTTTATTTCTGGACTCAATGTACAGCTCTTGTCTTTTTTTTTTTTTTTAACATGCTGTGAGTATATGCCTGAACGCTGAAAATATCCAACACTTTTAACAAGTATTTCTCTGTTCTCTCCAGGTTGCTCTAGGTATGGTTCAGGTTGGATTGTTCACAGAGAAACATAAATGACAGGTCAGATGCAGCAGGAAGAGTAGTTATTTCATTTTGCAGTTTGATAATGAATTATCCCTTTTAGCCGTTAAAAAGTAAATATTTTCTATAACTCCAGTGAAACCTTAGTTGCCAATACAGGGAGTTGTGAGTGGCCAGTCTCTCAACCAGTCCACTTTTTTAATTTGAAAGGACTCTGCTGCCGTTTAGCTCTATTGATGGATTACTCTGAAACCTGTTTTGCTGGATGGATTGCTGTGTTCAAATCAGTGAACTGATTTCTACATTTGTGCAGAGAAAGTCCATCAAGTGAAATAATGGGGGCAAAGATAACAATACCTGGCTTACTAAAGAGTTCTTACTGTGAATCAAGGCATTACATATACCTTTTTTTACTTCTTTTATATAATTTTGTGCAATTATTGAGTACTATACTTTTTAAAAATCTTTTTATGACATTTAAAAGTTACCACAGTGTACGGTTATACTTTTAACTAACATTTGTGTTTCATAAAAAGAAACTTTTTTATATCCCTTTCTGAATTTTTCCTGTGATTTCTACATGCCTTTGAAAAGCTACATGAGTTAGCCTGCTAAGAATTTACTCTTTATGGGAGGGCTTCTGGGTATCACGCAGCTGAAAAAAAGAACTTTTTTCACCTTGTGTTGATCTGCTTAGGTACTACTTTTCTGCCTATGAGTAGTTTCTGGCTGCTATGGGTGGCAGTCATTCTTTTGGTCAGGATAGCCAAGAGTCACTTCTAAGGTACTGGAATATATTCTGCTGCTGCACTGCTGTTAAGAACTAAGTAGGTATAAGTACCTGACAGCTCAGATCTTGACAGGTTAATTATTTGCAGATTTACACATCCATAGAATTAGCGGGTGACACTTCCACGCACAGTGACCCTGTGCCGCTCTGCAGTTTGTACGGCGGCCATGGTGTGCGCCTCTCCACCATGGTGGAAGCTGGGGGTATCGCTTATGCGTAAGCCAAGATGATGGGACTGTGCCTATCCCAGGGAAGGCCGAACCTGCCTTGTAGCCTCGTTTAATAAGAGGAGGTGACAAATGGGCCAGAAACAAATGTATTAACCCCCATCAAAGAGCTGGTATTTCCAGTTGCCAACAGTAATAGCTTGAGAAACAACCCCTTTTTACTCTGTGAATAATAAAACTGCTCCCTTCCCCCAACTTTATGCTAGTTTTCATCAGGGACATCAGATGTTCTGGCAGAAGTGGTGGCATTGGTATCTTTTGTGAGGAGATGAACCTCTCC
>NW_009646936.1:502718-505407 GCF_000708025.1 Charadrius vociferus | reverse complement strand
TCCTCTGGCAGAGCTGGTGCTGCCCCGGGCACGGTGAAGGCGAGCCCTCGGGCGGCAACTTCCACGGCCACCGAAACCGGCCCGGGCCATACGTGTCCCCAAACAGGGGGTATCTAAGACTGTGACGTGAGCTGTGTACAAACCTTTCATTTACAAAGTACAAAAAACCCCACAGAATTCATTTGGGTGTGGAATAAAAAATAAAAACCACCTTCACCTGGAGACTTTTCAAGCAGAAACCCCTGTCAGGGAAGCGAGCCTTCAGAGGCGGCGTGCTTTTTACTGGGGATTTACAAGCCGAGCTCAAACCTTTGGAGGGAGCTTCCTGGAGAGGGTCCTTTGTAGGGAGGACCACGTTATGAGGGAGAGGAGAAATTGGATGCCTTATACTAGCCAGATCGTTTTTTTCAGCGGTGTAGTTCATGCTATCTGTTACCTGCGCCGATCTTCCTTAACTTTGAGGGTTGTAAGGCACTGGAACAGGTTGCCCAGAGAGGTTGTTGAGGCCCCATCCCTGGAGGTGTTCAAGGCCAGGCTGGACGTGGCCTTGGGCAACCTGGTCTGGTGGCAGGTGTCCCTGACTATGGCAGGGGGGTTGGAACTCGATGATCTTCAAGGTCCTTTCCTACCTAAACCATTCTATGATTCTATGATTGTGCCACGTTCCTGGGACTTTGCACGTAGGAAAAGGTGTGGGAGCAGCAGGCCAGAGGTGCCCGCAAAGGAGCACAGTGTGTGCAAGGGCAGAGGTCTCTGAAGGCGAGTGCCTGAGGTGGGTACTGCTGCGGGCACGTCTGCACAGGTATAGCATCTCTCCCAAGGAGGTTTGGGGACAAGAGAGAAATGACAACTTCTGCTTCTCCGATGTGAAGTGCGTTTGAGTTGATTTGTTGGGTCTGAGGGTGACATTGTAGGAATTGAGTCGGTGAAATGGTTTGTATTTAAGCAGGGTTTAGATTTAAAACTCCTATCTCCTAAAGGTGGGTAACTGACACATTCGTTTCATGTATTTATGCATCAACTACAGACGTACAAAATAGGTTATTTATTTTTTTTCTTAGAACATGTTTCATTAGGTTTTACTCCTGTGACATTTAAGCACTCATCTCATCTGACAGATTTTTTTTGCATTCAGGTGTGTTGCAAAAATGGGGCAAAATATTTTCTATTTTCATTTCCATACCAAGAATTATTTTCAAATAATTAAACCGTAATAGTAACAGACTGTTCATCAGTGCTACTTCAGGGTTTCCTTTATTCAATTTCAATAAAGCCAAAAGGTCTTATTTTCATCACTTGTGAAGAGTGCCAATTAAAGATGTGTTCATATGGTATGTTTAATAGCTCTCTTGTCTTTTAAGGTACTTCTTGTTTATCTCTGTTTTTCAAAATGGTGATTTAATAACAGAATGAGTAAAGCATTTTAAATGGCAATGCTAATCCGTGCAGAGATGATGTAAACATGCTTATGGTGGATACTTTTTTAATTATTTCAGTCTTCTACCCAGGTCTGTGTACAAAGGCTGTTCGTATTCCTCTTCAGAAAAAAAATCAACAAACCACTCCGTACACCCCTGGTGTTTCCATAGTGCTACTGGAGCACCACTTCGAAAAATCTGATTTTGACAATCTCAGTAAAAGTTTCTCCGTGTAGCCTGATGCGCCCTAAGTCTTGACATGTCAGTCATGCATAATAAGCGATGATATCATAAAGACTACTTACTGGAAATCATTAGTGCTGGCTAGTTTGGTTTTGTTGCATAAGTTCAGAAGGAACGATAGGCATCAGGATTTAAATTAATTATTTTGAAGTCTGTTTTGAAGCGTCTGAGGCAAGGAAGGGAAAGAAAGCTGTATTTAAGTTTTGGATGACTGAAAAATCACGGGAGGAACACATACTAAGATGTTTGGTTTTGATTGCTCCCACAGTATCTGGAATGATGCCAAAACCCCAAAATGCAAGAATTACTTCAGTTAATCTTCGTAGCATGTTACAGTGGGATGCACCTAGGTTTCACCAAGGCAATATAAGTTACACTGTCCAATCTAAGAGGTAAGTCTGGGGGAGTTGGGCTTTCTTTAATTCACATGTTACAGCTGCATGTGTTTGTGATTTGTTTCCTTTTTTACAGGAAAATCAGTAGGTCTCCTTTTCTTTTAGCTCGTGAGAGGCTTATCCTCTGACCTAATAATAGGGCAGAGGCATTTTCTACACATCTAACACCCAAGGCAGCTTTGTACGTACTTTTTAGGGAACCAGAAACATATTTTAACATTGGCTGTTATGAGCTCTGTGTATGTTTTTTCTCTTATCATGTAGCTGTTACCTGTAATTCGAGAGACTTAGTCCTGCATAGCTTTAGGACCACATCTGATCTTTCAATCCGGCAGCATTTTGTGCTCTGCCACCAGTGCGGCCAGCTTGCCTGCACCCTTAGTGGAAATGCCTGATGAACTGCAGGCAGGTGGCTCTTCCCTTCAGTGCCTTAAACATCGGACACGCTTTCTGAGGTCTCCTTTTGTCAGTTTTGGTGGGTTGACGTAGCTTTGGTTTGGTTTTGCCACTGTCCTTCCAAGTTGGTCTCTCCTGTTGGGAAAAATGGTCTGTGGGACTGCACCGAGGAAGGCGGCCGCTTCCCCAGCCCAGCGGTGGGCTCCCTGCCTGCCTCCGTGCCCGGCGAGGACAGGG
>NW_009646936.1:476822-502587 GCF_000708025.1 Charadrius vociferus | reverse complement strand
TGCTGAAGGTTGAATTCTTTGGCCAAGACAGGGTAGGATGTAAAGCGGAGATGATGGCACCCACAGGCAGGTGCCTGCTGAGGATAAATGCCCAAACCGAGGGTACGGGCTATTTTAGTCAAAAGAAGACTTTTCTGGGTTCTGCTAGCAGTTACCCATTGATCACTACGTTCCTAGGTGGGCTCTTGATGCAAAACAGAATGTCATTTATTACACAGTTCCCAGTCAGTTCTCAGGCTCTGTTTTCTCTGGCTTTTCCTCATATGTGTATCTTAAAGACAGTTCTGAACAAAGTCCGAGTTAGACAGCAAAGCCATGCATAGTGATACTGTCTTAATATTTGCAGACTTGCCTGATAACTACTGTGTGTTGAATCAAGTTTCATAACCACTGTCAGGAGAAGGCCATGTATTTACTGAATCATAATTTTAACCTCTAACTTTATCATGGATTTATAGATGCATATGAAGTGCTGTAATGTGTGTGTACACACTAGTAATGATGTTTCTTATCCACTTCATCTAATTTTTCTTGTTCATGAGTCATAATTGGTTGTATTAACAAACAGGTATACCACTTTTCCAGTTAATTGAGAGGAAAGACATTTAGTTAGTTGTAATTTACACATCATATACATTTTGTTTCTCTTCCATACAGCATTAATTTCCCTGGAAACACATATCAAAATGTGAGCACAAACTTGAGACTCACAGAGTGTGACATCTCTTCTCTGTCTGCGTATGGAGACTACATTTTACAGGTGAGAGCGGAGTCAGGAAATGACCATTCCGACTGGGCGACCGTCAGATTTAAGCCAATGGATGACAGTAAGCCATTTTCTAATCTTCTACAAAAAATAGTGTCTGCTATTAATGCACCTTTACAGTTTGGTTCCATAAGAAAAGCTATTGCATGCGGATCATTTTTAAATTTAATTGCATTTAGCTATAAAATCTTAGTTGTAACACTTCCGTTTTTGAAGGCAGAAGTTGCTGTCAGGAAGCATAATAGATTTACTATTATTATTATATCTAGCTATTATTATAGCTAGATGCTAGATATTGAGACATCTTTCGAGGACGTTTTCAAAAACTGTATATTTTTCCCTTAAAATAAGGATTGTTTATTTTCAGCCAGGGAGAGCTTTTCTTCAAGGATTCAGACTTCCTGTATCTCTAAATCAGTTCAATCATTTTCTGCTTCAGTGCTGTGTCAGACAAAAAGCTTTCCTTTTATTTTTTAATTAATTTCACAGAGAAAGATTAATTTTAGTTAAGAAATCTTCATTGCACAAATTGCCATTCTCTTAGCGAAGCTTTACAGTCTTTGTGAGAGGTGATTTAGACATTGCCTTGCATTAGAGTGCACAACAGAGATGTTAATCATGTTGTTGTCCTCTGAGCCTGGGAATGAGGGAGTAGTTTTTACCAGTGAGCATCCTTTGTTTTGTATAGTCTTACTCCACTCATTAGCAAAAGTCTAATTATTTTAGATTATGTAGTTAATGTTACCCAGAGCTTTTTTCTCTTCACAGCTGTTAATACAAAACCATGTGGGAAGCTTCTGTTACACCTCATCTTTGAGAAAAACTTTTTTAAATCCTTTTCTTTCTCGTTCTGCCTTCATTTGCTTGAATATCATCATTCTGTTCCTTGGATTTCAGAGTGTAATTTTACAGTTTACAGCCTTGTTTTTCAAAATGCTTTTATTGTTTGTCTTTCTCCAAAAGCATAATGTTGATACAGTTTAGTCTGCCTAGAAAAGAAGCACTGAAACATAGCACACACAAAAAAAAATACAGCATTGCAAGTATAGATTACATCCAAAAGAAAGTGCAATACAAAAAGTACGGGTGGATTTTCAGAGCAGAGAGCAAACATGTAAATCATTAACAGAGTTGTAGTTTGACATGTATTTGAAAGAGCTTGTGGCCTTCAGAGCAGACTTGGCTTTGGAAAGGAAGCTTATTTCTGAACTGAGAAAATCTGGTTATAAAACTACCTGGAAAGAAAGACCTGGGAGTACTGGCCAACTGGCCAAATCTCTGAGGAGGACACGAGGATTTTTAATGTTGTCATAGCTGATCTGCACAGGGCATCGTGATAAAAATATCTGATGTTCCTTTCTGTATTGTTATTTCTGCTAGTTGCTTTTGTAAGAAATTTCACACTGTATTGTAGGAATAGCCAAAGAAAACCAGAGTAACCAAGACCCTCCTCACATTATTTTTCACAAGTTCAACAACATGTTCATGAGTATTACACACGTGCATGGTCCAGCAAGCAGATTTTTTTTAAGTTTTTGATTAAAGAAACACATGTTTCTAGAGAAATGCAAAATTCTCTGTATATTGAGCTCTTCCTTTCTTAGATGCTCAATAGTGTGGCTGTAGCCAAGCAAAACTTCAGTAGAGGCAGCCAAGTCAAGAGTTGTTTGTTGGAATTACGGGAGACTTTCATGGAGAGCTCATTGCAGACACAATGGAGCCAATAACTAAGCTACGCATGAATTAATTTAGGTAGCGGCACAAAAACATAAGGACAAGCCATTTTCAAAGTAGGATAATATAATATTCAATCTTGAAGACATGCTGAAATGATTCAAATATTTCAGTTTTTCAAAGTGATCACAATGAAAGAAGCGTTAAAACACTTCACTAGAGGGTCTGCTCAGAAAAGACGTGTTTTCAACAGCTTAACTCAGAAAGAGAAGTGGGTAATAACCTATAGAAATAGTCCTTCCTCTCCCAGGAGTTACCACAGCTGGCAAAAGAGAACTGAGTTAATTTAGTGTATGGGAAATGTAGTCTACAAAAAATATCTGTTATTTAACCGCAAAACCAAATCCCTTTCAAGACCAGTTCTATAAGGAAAGGATTTATTTATGCCTGACCCATGAAAGGAAATTACTTTCTTCTAATAGGTAAATTTGTTTAAAGCGTGCATTGTCATAGGTTGTGTAAAAACGTCAAATTGATAACAATGTGAAACTGAATTCCGTTCTTACTTCTCTTCCACCATTCCCATACAGCAGTCATCGGGCCACCTGATGTAAAAGTGAAGTCAGAGTCTGGGTCCCTGCACGTGGATTTCATAGGCCCTTTTGCTGAACATGAACATGACAAGTGGCCCCTAAAGCAATATTACGGCTCGTGGAATTACAGAATACTGTACTGGAAGAAAGGCAGCAATAAAGAGGTAACTTCAGCTTCCCAGATGTTGTGAATCATGACTTTGATATATGCTTTTCTTGGTAAAATACCATGCTGGTGAAGTTCTGAAAGCTAATGGTACTGAAATAAAAATAGATTTCTACTAATTACAGTGTAATAAAGTCTAGTCATTACAACTGGCATTCAGAGCAAATGGCAGATAGCTGTGCAGTTGAACAGTAGCATGGATATAATTTACTCTATCCATAATTAGAAATAACTGCTGCATTATGAGAGTTTACTCCCTCAGTTTAGTGATGTGTTTATTTGTGATGCAGTCATCCCCACCAAATCTCTCTATTTCACGCATACAAGCAAGGGTGAACTTAGAAGCTGTAACATAAGCAGTATCTGTGATCACGGCGATAAGGTGACTTCAATTCAACTCTGATGTTGTTCAAGTGTTTGCACTCTTTATGGGACTTTGGGCTTTGGATACTGCCATGGATGAGGCCTTATGTTAACTGTGGTCACTTTCACCTCTTCGGTTTCTACCAATTGTAATTCACTTTCTTCCTCTCACGGACAGCCTCTTCCACAGACAGATGTGTTGCTCAGCTGAAAAGACTTCTCCATGCAAAATGTGAGGAGAAAGATCATAAATAATATATTAATTATCGAGTTTTGAGTTCTATTACAGGAAAAAAGGAAGCCCTTTACTGGAAGATATCAGTCATAGTATAATTAGTGCTTTGTACATCAGTACAATTTTCATATAATAGGACTCCACTACATATAATCTCATTTGTATTTGTTACCTTGCAAAATTCTTTGGCATTCAATTCCAGAAAATAAGGGATCATCATTTCCCAAAAACTAGACTGGTTTTCAATGCCTAAACTGCAAAAGATGAAGGTATTTCTGCATATGAGATGCAAACTTAGGCAGACGACCAGAGAAAGCAGGAACTTCAGGTAGAGTCTGTGCTTGTAGCACTTCAGAGCAGAAGCCTGGGAAATTTCCATACGGGTCAAAGAAGCAAAAGGCATAGGCTATGTAACTTCATAGGTTGTTTTTTGAAGTGGACGCTCGCTCAGAATGCTGAAACCTAGCTGGAGAGCCTTCTCACCCCGAGAAAGAATCTGTTACTATGTAATGAGACATGTTGTAGGGACTCTTAGACTCTGCAGGGACCATATAATTACAGGGATATAATCAATCATGCCTCTAAACAGCTGTCAGTCACCTAGTAATAGCTTCCACAAGCCTTTTTCTTTCTGTCTTTTTTTTTGTTTGTTTGTTTAGATCATCCATCCTACTTGCTCTGTCTCAAATTAAATTATGTTTGCCTGTGACAGCACTCTTAGTTGATCTCATTCGTTTAATCAGTTCTTTCTCCCTGCAAGCAGATGTCATTTATCACTTCTCTGTAGGCCTCTTTAGCCTTAAACTTCATTAATGCTGCTAGAAGCAATCAGAAAGTCAGTGGTGGGAGTGGTCTCCCACTCTCACCATAGGGAAATCAATGTAGAGTTATCACTTATGTGACATAGGCGAGGCATTTTGTTCTGCCTTTTAAAGCCTTATTCACATAGCAGCTATAACTTACAGGATCTGTCCTACTAAATGTAATTTTAATTACTTAGCTAGTCCATTCACTGTACTTGTGCTTTTCCAATTTTTTGTATTCTTTTCTGTTATTAGGTAACGCACATAGATACTAAACATAACTCTGAAATATTATCTCAGTTGGAGCCGTGGACGGTATATTGTATTCAAGTGCAAGCAGTTATCCCCGAGTGGAACAAAACAGGGAAACTGAGCGGAGAGCTTTGTGAGCAGACAACCCACAACGGTAATACCTCGTGCATCAGAACAGGATGTAGAGAGCTGGGAAATGTGCAAAGCCATTTGAAGTGAAAATTAATGTAATGTGTAAACCTTTCAAAAATGGATGTGTTTGTTACTTTAGTACAACGCTAATAATATTTGGTGATTAATAGTGTGTACCTTTGGAGCACAGGAGTTGGAAATGAAGTGAAAACTACAAGCAATATGGCACCAATGGGATGATGCTTTACTTCACCACAGAGGCCTTGGTGTTCCTCATGCTCTGAAAATCAGAGTTAAATGGCGTATAGGCTCTTCACTGATTACACTGTGTGTCTGAATTTCTTTTATCATCAGCTGTACTCATTATCTTCTGAAAGCCTTTGTTCCATATATTTTGTAACTGAGAAAGGAATCGGACACTGTGTTGCAGTCTGCTTCATCTGTGGTTATATTGCCAGTGTCTGTCACGAGGCCAGGCCGTGATGCTCATTCTCTGTGAAACAAAGCAGTTATTAATCAATAATATAAACAAATACTTTGTTCAGATAGTTTCCTTCTCATTTTGAAGTCAGTTAAGTACCAAAAGTGCTTTCTTTCCAGCCGTGCCACCTTAGCCACTGTCTGTGGAGTCCAGCAACAACCAGAACATGGTCTGATGCTGTTGCCTTAGCAGGGACCTTCATGTCCCTAGTTAAAACAAAGGATGGGGTCCTACATACTGTGTCTTTCACAGGCATAATGTGTATTTCAGTTAACTTGCACCCTCGGATAGCGTGTGGAAAATCAGAGACACGAGTTAATGAAGACACCATCTGAGGGAAGCCTGGGGAAGCTACTGGGCTAACCTGTTTGTCATGGATTTCCTTGTAAAATGTTTCCTTGTATATTTTTCCTACATGTGTATTATCTGCATGCACTGCACTTGAATTACAGGTGCGTTTTGGTGGTGGTGTTGCTTGTTAGTTCATGGCTAGAACAGTGCTTAGCAAGCGTAGGTTGGTATTAAAGCATTTATACAGTGATCTTCATTCCCGTTGCCTGTTGTGAAATCCCAGTGCATGACATAATTTTTTTTAACAACTCAGTAGTTTAGAATTTTACAGACTTTTGTCCCCTGCTGTCTTTACTTTGCTGCCATTTTTACAGATTTCTTTAAGAGAAAAGTGGAAGCCTATGCTCTGGTAGTGTTATATGTCAACTCCTACACTCCTGAAACACCGAAGAGTGTACAATAGCTTTTTATGTGATATCACCTTGTGGGTGGTTCTGTTGGTCTTTTTTCCTTTAATCATTTGCCTAGTATTGCATGTAGAATCACCAGTATGTGTAACTGTAAATGTCTAAATATGATGGCTTGTAAGCTTACTTTTTTGAAACTTCCTCAGCCTATGCAGACTAAAAATTTAACAGCTAAGAGGTATTTTGCATCTGGAAACAAAGACTTACGATTGCAGTTACAATTTTTTAATAGTTTTGTGTTGGTTTTTTTTAAATTCCATAGAGACAGTGATAATTTGAAAAGAATATTCACACTTTTTTTTTCCTTGTCTCTTGCAGGTGTAACTCCCGTGTGGGTAATTGTGACCATTCTTATAGGATCAATGTTGGTCGTTGTAGTATCTGTTCCTGTTTGTTTCTTTTCCTTTTTGTATCTATATCGACTCACGAAGCATGTTTTCTGCCCTTCGTATATTTTCCCACAACACTTGAAAGAGGTTTGTTTTCTACCTAACACAATTATAATCCACCTTTGCAGCAGAACCGCCTGCTTTTCAAACACTCTCTGTGCCAAAACCTTTAGAGCTTCTTTTATTTTGCCTTCTTTCACTTGCACCTGATTCTTAGCCATCTGTAAAGTGCAGACTGTTCTGAGGGGGTTTTAGACTATAACGAGCAATGCTGGTTATCTGTTGTTATATAGTTGTTGTGTACAGTAAAACTCACTCTTCTGCCAAACATAAAAAGCCATTCAAATACACATAAATGCTGAAGTCGTGAACTTTGGAAAAAGCTGACAAAGGAAGGTACTTTTCAGTATGAGAAAGGTAGTGGAAGTTAGTTCCTTTAATATTTAATTTCTGGCATTATAAGGTCATAAATTTTGCATGAAGGTTATCTCCGTTTTTTCAAGTTCTGTGGCGCTACGTAGACATAAGTAAGAAGCACTGAAATTGGACTTCCTTTTGAAGTATACTGATATATAGTAAACTCTAAAATACTGTCATTTTGAACTGTTCTGCGCAAAGTGGTCCAAAATACTTAAAAGCTAAACAACTTTAAAACTTGGCATAGACTTATTCCTAAAGCAACTGCGTAATTTGTAATATGAAGCTTTATATGGCTTAGAAACAAGATGTTTTCTTTCATTTTAAAGTGAGAGAATACCAGGTGTTAACCTTCTGTTCCTCTTTTTAGACAGCGAACAACTGAGATATCTGTCTCCCCTATCTCATTTTAGACTGAAAATTGCACATTCGTTCTCCTGAAACAAAGTTCTTTCACAAATATAATAATGAGTTTTAACTTAAGTAAAGAACGTGGTGAAGTCTGAAAATTCAAGATAAAAGGAGAGCAAGGAACGTTAGCCATTACTGTTGGAGAATACCACTGACCCTGTTACCCATATAGCAACATGAAAAGACTCTATCAGAATCTCCTCCAAGAAACAAGGCTATACAGGGTGTTACAGGCGCTAAAGTTAGGAGCCTATACTCTTCTGAGTTTCCTGCAGTTTCTCTGGGTCTTTCTTTTTGACTCATTGAGAGTTCAGCAGATGAAGGCTTTGCAGCTGAGTTAGCAATTGTCCTGTGCTTTAAGTAGAGCACACGTTCAGCACACAGTGGTTTGCTGAACCTGGAGCTCAGCTGTTGGGAAGGTAGCATTGCTCTGATCAATACAGGATGTGGCAAAATTTCTTTTTGCTCACAGGTTTCTCACAAGAAAGGGAGAATTTTCATGTTGTGCTAGTGGGTTATAGTCGTCAATCGCAGTCATCAAAGGTCAGTCGTGTTTACCTAAAGTGACATATATCAAAGGCAGTGGTTTCACTACACGAACATTTGAGATTGCAGGCTACTGACAGAACATTTCAAATCACAGTTTGATAGGAAAAGGTCTAATAGTAATAATATTAGTATTTACTTTTGTAATTACAATGAACAGGACTCCTCACAGTGCATTTTATGTAAAATACAAGCCGCTCTAAAGTAATAGACAGGGGTCAGGTCACAGGAACAAAATGCAGTTGTA
Source organism: Charadrius vociferus (assembly GCF_000708025.1). NCBI lineage: Eukaryota > Metazoa > Chordata > Aves > Charadriiformes > Charadriidae > Charadrius > Charadrius vociferus. The sequence continues at coordinate 494,354 of NW_009646936.1, read as the reverse complement.
CTCCTCCAGCCAGCAGGATACCAATAAAATGAAGTGCCACTTCATCTGCCAAAATGAGTGGTTGACATGTTATTACTGTGTTGAGTAGGTGTGCTGTTCTTGTGTTGACATTCAGAACACAGTCATGACATCCTGTGAAGTCCATGTTGATTCTTGAGGCCAGTTCCATCCTATCAATAGAACAGGGAGTGGGAGGAACTTGTGATATTTCGGTACTAAAATGAAATCATCTTTCTCACTGAATTGTATAGCTCTGCAAATCTCCCTCCCTCTCCTTTTCTTGATTAAATGGTTTCGGGTTATGTTGACATTTAAAGCATCCCTGTTTGGTGTCTGAGCAGACAGCTCTCTGAGACGGCAGGAACAATTCACATCTCTTAGAGCTGTTTGACAAATCTCTCTGCAAACTCCTTCACCTACAGTCAAGTCACCATTTTTAGGTTTTGTTTCCAAACAAAACCTAGGTATTTTATTTTTTTAAGAAAGTTTATATTGCAAAGAAGTCACTAACCCCTGGGGTATCTTCTTGCAAATAAAGACATTTGTGGATTGCTTCCAAGCCTTGCACAGGATGTTAAAGCAAGCAGAGAGGTTATTACATTGCCACCATTCTGGGACTTCTAAGGATTGAGAAAGCCAGTTGATGTGTGGAAAACAATATAAAACATATTTCGAAGCAAACAGGATGGTGTAGCTGGTGCAGTCTAATTCTCATTTCCTCTTTCCTTCACAGTTTTTGAGCAAGCCTCCCAGTGGTTCACAGTTTTTTTCTCCACTCGCACAAGAAGAGCATCTTTTTTATGACAAGCTAACTGTCATTTCAGAAGAATCCAAAAATCACAGTGATGAGACTGGCAGTGAGGCCAGCAAGACAACAGAGCATCTTCAGGACTCTGAACAAGAAGATTCTGATTCAAGAATAGTACCAGCTTCAGAAAAGGCCTAAGTGCACTCCTCATACTTCACTCGGACCAAAGGAAAAAGCAAATGGGCTGATGAGTTTATCTTCTTATTGCGGCATTCTTAAGGCAGTAAAAATTCATATATGAAGATGTGGACACAGACTTTTGACAGAATGCTACTGTATTTTTTTAAGTGCAAGAAACTTGACTATAAATGAGGAATTAAATGATACATAATTTTTTCCACTGTTTGTTGTGGCTCGCTGTTAAGTTGTAGCAATACCTAGGACTGCATTATGACATTAATTTAAAAAGCAAATATCATATATATATATAAAAATACTAGTTAATTTAACTTTGATAAACTATTTATTGCAAAAGCTAATCAAAATGGTGTATTGTATAAGGTTTGTAAAAGAAAATCATATTTTGTAAAAAAAGTCCTGATCTGACTTTTTTTTTTAAGGAGAAATTGTGCATATTTCTTAAGGATATTCCTTGTGGCATAATCTTTCTATTGACTATTTTTTTAACTGATGCAAAATTGTAAAGTTATTATGGTGGTATGAACTTGATATGAATAAACCAAACACAAATATTCAGGGTGTTTTGCATTGCAAGGTGTTACTTATACTTCATTGCTAAGGACCAGTGCACTGACAGATAGCCCTCTATGTTCAGGTATTGCTCAGTCCCCTGAGCCTCTGCCTTGCAGTTTCTGTGGCTAATTAAATTTTGCCTACCTAATCCAGAGTCCACTGAAGTCTGGGGAAAATTTCGCAACTAAAGTGGGAGTTAAAATGTAGGTTCATTTAATTTATCTACTGATGCATATTCTCAATTCAAAAAAGTAAACTCAGGTTGATGTGACTCCCATGCTACATAATACAATCTCGCCTGTGTAGCCCTGTTGGTGCTTATAAAGGTTATGTCCGCACCAACATTGGGGCATGAAGTGTGACCTTCGCCCTGTGTGCTAATTTTGAGTGACGCAAATTTTTTTGTGTGTATTAGTACATCAAAATGAGAGTTAAAAATCAAGTGCTGTCAGCAAGCCACGAGTGAAGCTGTATGTAAATCATAACTTGATGTGGGAATTGCAAAATTTTTAGCTATGGTTTTGAGGTTTGCTAATTGCACAGTTGCTACTATGTAAATACTCGCTTCTTGGGAACTGTTGCAGGAAGAAAACATAAGAATCAGCATTGATTCTTTGTACCACTCAGCTAAATGTAACCTGCGCGTGTTTTTTCTGCACTTTTATTTTTCATCATATTCTTGTTTAATGTGGAATATGGAAAAAATGGGGAAGCATTTTCATCCCAGGCTGCATCAGAAGAAGTGTGGCCGGCAGGTCAAGGGAGGTGATTTTTTGTCTCTGCTCTGCTCTGTGAGACTCCACCTGGAGTATTAAATCCAGCTCTGGTGCCCCCAACGTAGGAAAGACATGGACCTGTTGGAGCAGGTCCAGAGGAGGGCCACAAAGACGATCAGAGGCCTGGAGCACCTCTCCTATGAGGACAGGCTGAGAGAGTTGGGGTTGTTCAGCCTGGAGAAGAGAAGGCTCCAGGGAGACCTTACAGCAGCCTTTCAGTACCTAAAGTGGCCTGCAGGAGAGCTGGGGAAGGACTTTTTACAAGGGCATGTAGTGATAGGATGAGGGGTAATGGCTTCAAACTGGAAAAGGGGAGATTTAGATTAGATATTAGGAAGAAATTTACTGTGAGGGTGGTGAGGCACTGGAACAGGTTGCCCAGAGAAGCTGAGGCTGCCCCATCCCTGGAAGTGTTCAAGGTCAGGCTGGATGGGGCTTTGAGCAACCTGGTCTAGTGGGAGGTGTCCCTGCCCATGGCAGTGGGGTTGGAACTAGATGATCTTCCAGGTCCCTTCCAACCTAAACCATTCTGTGATTCTATGATTTTGGTGTTTTTTAAGGCATTTTATGTCATTGGTGCTTTTCTTCACCTCTCACCAAAGCAGCTCTGTGCGTGCTGATCTTAAGGAAGGCCGATGTCCTGTGTGTGGTACTCCCCTCCACTGTGAAGATTCCACTCCCTGTATGTTCCCTATCCCTCCTTCCACACTAACAGCTTCTTATGTATATTCTCTTTTTTTTTTTTTTGGGGGGGGAGCTTTCAGAAAAGCAATAAACATAGCATAGCTCATATGAGCAATGCATGCGCCAGTTGGCTGGCCAGCTGCTGTCAGAAGAGAAGAGGGTTGAGATTTCCCTGCTTTTTCCTCACTCTTTTAGTACAGCTGCTTTCATCTAACCATTGGCTGATTTTCATGGAAAAGCAGGAAGTTACTGTCTATCAATTGTGGCTGAAAGCCGTAAGATGGTTCAAAGGCTATGAGGAGGGCACAGATAAGAGTTCCGTGTGCTGTGCCACTTCATTAAAGGTTCACTGGTAAGCCAAACTGGTGGAGAGGAAAAAATAACCTTGGCTATTCAGAGACAGAGTGTTTTTAGATTAAAGCAGGAAGAATGTGTGCAAGAACATCATCTCCAAAATTTCGAGAGATTCGCTTCCCCCATCTAAAAAGAGGAAGTGTTTCCTCTCACGTCTTTGTCTTTGTTCTACTATCACATGAGAGGAGAGGGAAAGACTCTATTCTCAGAATACTGCTTCCTCTTTCAACACATCCAGACACCTGGAGAAAGGAAGGATTTGCCCTAACCGCTTTGTTTGTTTAACTTTTCTTTGATATAGAACATGGTGTCTTTAAAGAAACAGCTGTTTTAAGTTCATGTGAGTCGATCTTTCTCCTGCAGTCTGTATCATCGTCAAAGAGCCTTTATATAGTGAATTACAAAATGAAAAACATATTAAGATTCCAGCTGCCTCATGAGTATCATGAAATAGGGATGCATTCCCCAACTCTGCCTCTCAATAGGTCGCCAAAGTTTCCAGAAAGTTCACAGACCTGTACAATCTGAGCAAAGTTTCAACCCTCAATCGTACTATGCTCCAGTTTTCTGAGGACATCAAGCTGACAGAGCTGTTAGACTACACCATTGTGTTTCTGTAATGCAAACAGAGCATGGTGTGGCAGTTTGCACGGCAGTTGGCACAGCAGGGCACGTGGGAAGGGCACAGTCACCCTACTCATTGAAGAGGTCTCTGCCAGGATGGTGGGCACTCGCATCAGAGCTAAAAGCAGTGTTTCTACAGAGAAAGTCCCTGTGATGTCTAGCGCTTCTACCCAGACGGAACTGGTAAGAAAGGAGACTTCAGTACCAATGGTAGGTTGCAACGAGTACCCAGACCCTTCTCCTGGAGACAAGGAAAGTACTGGCAAAAGCCATCCACAGGTTGATGACCTGTTGCATCAGGTGGCTGAGATTCAGGAAATGGTTAAAAGGCTCTGCAGTATTAGAGGGGCCAAGACAGAGGCAGATAAGTGGTTTCAGAACCACATTCCTGGGGCAGACACCACAGAGAATGTGGCAGCTTGGACCCACAAAAAGTGACCCACAAAAGCAGGACTCTGCTTCGCTCCCCAGGTATGAAGCTTTAAGAGCTGTAGATACCCACGAGCAAGGTCTACAAGGAGAAACTGTACCAGCAGCACACAATGGATACTGCAAAAAGAAATAACAAGTGCTCATAGTGGGCGACTCTGTTAAGGGCCACTGAGGTGCCCATCTGCCAGCCTGACAGGGAGTCACAAGAGGTATGCTGCCTTCTGGGAGCTAAGGTCCGAGATGTTGCTGAGAGGGTGTCACAACTTGTCAAGAGCACAGACTACTATCCATTGCTACTCTTTCATGTGGATACAAATGACACTGCAAGCCAGAACTTGGGTAGAATCAAGGAGGACTACAAAGCCCTGGGGGTGCAAGCGAAAAGTACTAGTGCCCAAGTTATCTTTTTTTCCATTTTACCAGTTGGAGGAAAGGGTGCACCCAGAAATAGACATATAATGCAAATCAACCTCTGGCTTCATGGCTGGTGTTGCCATGAGAGTTTGGGTTTTATGACAATGGGACATTCTTCGATGACTTTAGCCTGCTAGGGAGGGATGGGATCCACCTGTCTAGAAGAGGCAAGGCAGTCTTTGGCAGCAGGCTGGCCAACTTGGTGAGGCAGGCTTTAAACTGAAGGACTTGGGGGTGGGAGTCCAAAGTGGCAATGTTCATGCCACTGCAACCAACTGGGGAATAAGCCAGGACAATCAGAGCAGCAACAAACGTCCCTTAGCTGCCTCTACAGATGAGAACCAGAAGACCAGCCACCTCAAGTGTATGTATGCCAATGCACGCAGACTGAGGAACAAACAAGAGGAACTGGAGCTCCACACCCAGTCAGAAACATGGTGGGACAACTCACATGACTGGAGGATTGTGACGGATGGCTCTAAGCTGTTTCGCAAAGACAGAAAGGGAAGAAGAGGATGAGATGTCATGCTTTGCGTTAAGGAGAACCTTGAATGTGTAGAAGTCAACTGTGGTGATTGTGGAAGCCCTATCAAATGCCTCTGGGTTATTAAAGGAGAAGCCACTGCCCGAGCAATCACACACTATTCATGGTGTCACACACGCACACTCTTGGGCGTGCTTCCTCCTTCTTCAGGCTTGACCCTAGCTTTCCCACAGCAGACTTGCAGGCGTCGGATTTTATAAAATAATTAATTTAATTGAAAGGTACAGCAGCAAGGACAGCCTGGGCTGGGTGCCTCCAAAGAGAGGGACCATAAACAAAGAAACCCCCGGGCAATTATACCTTTGTGATCTATACACCTGCCCCTCACGTGCTCTTCACATGCTGTCCACAGGTCTTTTAGTCCAATGGTGAATTTTAGTCTAGAGTCTTCTAACATCTTATTGGATTCTTTTTCTGTGTCCAGGCAGGCAGGCTCTTATCTTGTTGATTTGCAGTTTCAGCTGACGGTTGGAGCCTCCTTATCTTCTGGTTTACACTCCTTGTGCACCTGCGCTCACTAGCAGAACATGGAGAACTGAAGAGTCCCAAACTTGGGAAAAACACTACCAAAGCATCAGTGTGATATCAATATCTTTCCCACACTAAAAGACTAAACACAGCACTTTACCAGCTGCTGGGGAAATTACTAAGAATAATAACTCTATTGTGGCCTAAAGGCTTCAGCAAATCTAGCTACTCATGCTAAGTAAAGCTAGGCAAACAGCACAAATCACACCATATTATAATCCTAAGCAACTTATTCTAATTAAAACTTACTCTTATTTATGCTAAACAACTAATATCCCTCAATGGGGTCAAGATCAGAGGGGTAGTCTGCAAGGGGGATCTTACAGTAGGTGCCTGCTACCAACCTCCAAACCAAGACAAACAGGCCAACGAAGCATTTTTTGGGTCACTTAAGCAAGCTTCATGTCAACAGAACCTGGTTCTTACGAGTGACTTTAACTACTCAGGTATTTGTTGGAAGAACAATACAGCAGCTCACATGTCATCCATTAAGTTCCTGGAATGCATAGAGGATTTCTTGCACATAAAAATGTTAGATGTGCCAACGAGGAATGAGACACTGCTGGACTTGCTACTCACAAACCAAGAAAACCTGCTTTGTAATATACTGGTTAGTGACAGCCTTGGCTGCAGTGATCACATTATTGTGGAGTTTGGGATCCTGCTGAGCACGTTGAAGGTTAGTACAAAGACAAAGGGGTTAGATTTTAGAAGAGCAAACTTCAGGTCGCTCAGAGCTCAGCTGGGAGGGATTCCATGGAAAGCTTCCATGGAGGATAAAGGAGCTAGGGAGTGCTGGGAGTTTTTCAAGAACATTCTCCTGGAAGCACAAAAACAGTTCAACACCTTTAAAGGTAAGGGAAGTAGGTGGAGCAAGAAAGCCCCTCGGCTTAACTGCAAGCTTCTGAGTCTGGTCAAAACCAAAGATACCAGAGATGGAAAAGTGGATGAATACCTACAGAGAACTACAAGGGCATTGCCAGGGCATGCAGAGATGCCGTTAGAAAAGCAAAAGCTCAGCTCTAATTGAAACTGGCCAGAGATGTCAAAAACTACAAGAAAGGGTTATTCAGGTACATAAACAAAAAGCAAAAACAGAGGGAAAATATTGGCCCACTATTTAACAGGAGGTGAATTAGTCACCAAAAACGCTGAAGAGGCAGAGGTTCTCAACACTTTCTTCACCTCTGCTTTTACCAGAACTGTGTTCAGTTTTGGTCCCCACTATACAAAAAAGATGCGGGCAGGCTGGAGAGGGTCCAGAGAAGGGCCACAAAGATGATCAGAAGACTGGGAAGCCTGCCATATGAGGCTGAGAGAACTGGGTTTGTTCAGCCTTGAGAGAAGGTGACTTAGGGGAGACCTTAACCCTGTGTTACGGTATTTAAAGGGTGACTACAAAGAAGATGGAGACTTTTACGAGGAGTCACATGGAAAAGATGAGAGGCAACAGGTACAAGTTACTCCAGGGGACATTCTGATTGGACACAAGAGGACAATTTTTCACAGTGAGAACAATCAGCCACTAGAATAATCTCCCCAGGGAAATGGTGGATTCCCCATTGTTGGGCACTTCTAAGATTCAGTTAGACAGGATGCTGGGCCATCTTGTCTAGACCATGCTTTTGCCAAGAAAGGCTGGACCAGATGATCCTTGAGGTCCTTTCCAACCTGGTATTCTATGATTCTATGATACAAATTGGTAAATAAAGTTAGGAGATTATGTATGCCACGCAGAACAGAAATGAAGGCTCCAATGCAGAATTTATTTAATAAAGATCATCCTGAAAGGACAGAGAGACATTCTGTGAAATCCTGATTTGATTATCTGGTGCCAGAAGTTTTATTTCATGCAGAGCTAACGTTGTAGTCATGGCATCCTCTAACACTGGTGTCTGCTTCCTTGTTTGCTCTCCCCTCATCATGTAAACATCCACCATGTGCATTTGTGCAGTGCAGCAAAGTATGATTTGTATTCCTATTTATAAAGGAATTCAAAAGTAATGTTAAACAATGATTTGACCTTGTGGAGGACTGTGCTTCCTTGCTGACTTCTCACATCAGGTTAAATCGCTTAGCTGCAATTACCCTTGTAGTTCCCTCAGTTCTTAGATGAGGATTATGGTATGCAGGTACCACAGTAATGGGAGAGACAGGAGTCCCCTAAGTAAGCATGCAGACATCGTGTGAGTAATGACAGAGCAAGCAGAAGAGGGGTAAGGCTTGTAGCTAATGCATACAGCACCTGAGAAATCTCAGCACAGCTGTTCAACACACCCAGAGGAGGACAGGGGAAGCTGTATGTTCAGTGACTGCTAGAAGACAGATTTAGCTTGCTGAACCAGGCAAGGCATTCCTTGGATGAATCCTATTTTCTTTGCTAAATTTCACTCTTCTGACCTCAGAAGAGGGTTTATGAAAAAAAAGACAGTGATGAGCTGTACTTCATAGTTCCTACATGTGCTGCTCATTGAGACCTGACTTGCGGTAAACAGAGAGTGTGTTCACCTCCAGGCATGATCCACAGCCATTGAAGGAACCCGCCACAGACAAACAAGTTTCTTCCTCCACACACAGAAGGAACTTGATGTAAAATTTCAGGCACATAATATGAAGTGCAAATATAGAGCAGTGCAACAAGGATAGGAAGAATTCACAACACTATGCAAAGGGAAAGCCCAGCTCATTTTTCACTTCTGACTTCTCACTTCTGACAGTTTTGTTCACTTCATTTCATATTAACCTAACTAAAACCCAGCTAAGCCATTAATGTCTACAGCTTTTACTCAAAGCAGCTATTCCTGGGGATTTGGGGTTTTTCCGGTGTTTTGTTATTTAATGGGTTAAGACCCAGTAAACCAGCTACAGTTAGATAAAAGGACTAAGCAACGAGGGGTGATGTATTCAGAAATTCTAATTCTAGCTCCATAAGGGCAATCCCCTGGGCTTTCCCAAGGCGCTTGTTCCTTCAGAAGGCAACTACCTGGGATCCTCCTCTAGACAAGCACCTCTTTCCTTGATGATGATGGAAAAAAAATAGGCTACTTTTTTCTCTTAGGTAAGGTTAGTCCATACAAACACCTCTCACACATCTTTTATTCCTTCTTTCTGCTCTGCAGGGAAGTTGGGAATCTAGTCGTGACTGACGCTAAGGCCAGGCATGGCCAAGGTCAAATGTTGCAGTGCCACAAGAGGAATTAAAGCTGACTTTTACTTTTAAACATCAATCTTTCCTAAGAGCTCCTAAAAGCAGTTCAGAACTTTTTTCTTCAGACTGACCTGCAGTTTGGTTTTCTTCAGAAGTCTGCCCATTCCAAACTGAGTCCTCACAGGAAAGCATTTGTAGGTGAGAGCCCTCTTCTTCAACCACAAAACCCACAGCTTCACTGGGATGAGTAAAATGAGCCAACAGGCCTGGGGACAAGATGTAGCCTCTGGCTGTACCCAGATGGGCTGCATGGCCCCACATGTATGCCAAGCAGTACACGGCACCAAGTACCTCTTCAAAGAAGTGCTGATCTTGAGTTAAGCTTGCAGACAGTACGATGAAAATGAATCAATAAAATCGGTGAACTTGTAATGATGTTATGACTCAAACTGCAAAGTATGGAAGTACGCTGCTAACCCTGGCACAGCATGCCAGGTGTTTTGGCAAACTGACGAGTAAAACAGACTACTTTGAAGACCTGGGAGTTACTGGAAAAATATTTTAGACATTAAATGCAAAGCAGAGCAGGATGATTAAAGAATGGAGAAGTGGGGAAAGCTGAGGGAGAGCAGTCTAGGCTTGTGGTGAACAAAACAGATTATAAGAGGGCAATAAGGTAAAAGAAGGAACAGGAGTTTAGCAGGTTCCAGTCAAGGGAGTGGAGTGACCATTTCAGGGAGAAAGGGAACACTGGAGCCCATGGCGAACCAAGGGACTAGGGATGCAACTGCCCACCAGCTCCACATTTTTCTTTTATCTCTCCATATTGGTAACTTCTGTGTCTTCCCTCCCTGGCCCCTCCTGGAGGCACCAGGGAAGCCTGTCTGGCTGCAGAGCGCAAATCTGCATCTGCTGGCTGGCCAGAAAGAGTCCCGCTGAACAGCATAGCTGGAAAGGCTTTCAAAAACTTTAGCTCTACATCCACTACAAGTTATAGAAAAAGCTTTTAAATGGATTCTTAACCAGAAAAACAGCATAAGAATTTGTGGTATTAAGCTACTCATTTTTTTTCTCAGGCAGGCTGGGAAATAACCATCATTACTTGGCAAAATGTAATTTTCTAGTAATCATCGGTTATTGAATAAGTGCTATGGAGTGTCTGTGCAAATCAAGGCTCCTTCCCTAGATATTGCACTGTCATAGCTGTTTTACAGAAAGAACTGTAAATAATCAACAGGCTTAGCTGACTGTCTGCATGCAATATACTGGAAATAGCTCATTTGCACTTCCTAATACGGAGTCCTTTCTTATTTCTTCCTTACAAATTGGATTTCATTAAGTTAATTTTGCATGTTTTCAAGCAATTACTGTAAAAGACTGAAGGCATGGAATGATAATGATACCAAAAAGACAAATGAGAAACCACTGGGGAAATCTTGCAGAGGAAATCCTGGCTTCAGCAGCACTGATGCGTGTTCACTAACACTAGGATTTCATCCTGGAGAAAGCACCAGATCAAAGAGTCTGTTTAATAACTTTCAGCTCTTCCATTTTTCCATCAACTCTGACATCATATCACTCAAACATTGTTTTTCATTTCTACTCCTTTCTCTCCGCTCCTGTTGTTTACATTGCACTTTTTAAAATTAGATTGCAAGGTCCTCAGGGCAGGGACTTTCTTTTCCAATCTGTGTGAGTAACGTGGTTACAAAGATGATGTAAATCACAACTTTGCACATGGGTTAGATTTTCAGACATGCTGATGTAATAGTACAACCAGACTCTGAAACTCACCCTAACCAAGCACAACTTGTTGATCATTGTGAAATATTATCTATGAAGATGAAAGTGGTAGATGTATTATAGTTAGGCATTTTGAAGATACTGCATAGGTCTCCACGGGCTGTAAAAAGACAGGATGACAGCAGGCTTTCCATATCCTTACAGCCTGGTTGATGCAAATTATGACCCCTCTGTCCTTCAAAATCTAATGCGTTTTTCTGACCAAATGCCTGTGTTTTATTTACCTGAGTTTCCTCATGTGTTGAAAATATTCAGCTGTCTCATGGCTAAAACCATTTCTGATAACACAGAATTATATCTGTTCCAAATCCAGCATTGTCCTTGTAGATCTTAGGGTGGAAGATCAAAAGAAAAGGGCAACAGCTGAACCTAAGGGTCTTTCTAGAACTTCACGAGTGTGAGAATAACATACTATTGCGAGAAATACCCTTCGAAACACACTCAATAATAAAGTCCTGCAGTGTATCGCTTCCACCTCCATTATTCCAGCTCTGAGCCTGACCTTGCTCATTGTATCCTGCCCCTTTCCAAAAAATGATAAACTGGTGTCTGTGGTGCAGTTATGTCCAGAACACAGCAAAGGTGAGACCAGAAGACCTGCACAGAGCAGGCAAATGGTGTGTCATCTCAGCAGCAGTATGGGAGCAGATGTGAGAAACAAATGATTTGAGCTATTGTCTTTGCACCAGAGCCTCTGCAGAAGCAGGGACTGGTGCCTTCCGACTCTCACGCAGCAAGAGCTACTCTTACAACTCTGGAAGCCTCTCCTGAAAGCAAAATCTTGCTCACATTTTTCCTAAAAAGAAAGGGTAGTTTGCTAGAGCAACTAACAGAAAGATTAAGATTGCTGTCAGGCATTGTCCTCCTTACCCTAGAGGACTCTGCTGGTGGCTGAGGCCTTTAACTGGACACCTGGACCATATGGAGGAATTCTTTACCCTGTAAGAAGCTGCAGAAAAAAAGAGGTGGGGATTGCAAGGTAAAGGAGAAGCACCACCTGGAAGGCTTAAGGTAGCTGCTCAGTTCTCATCTCAAATTATAACTGTGTCCTTGACAATATTAGCAAACGTCAGGGAGAAATTCCCACTATGGTGCAAACCTGCAAAGACGCAGAAACCAGGGATGTAACACCCCCATCATTTAATCTTTACCACAATAAAAGCCACAGAGCAGTTGGTCAGATTAAAATGCAAATTAAAATGAGAAGGGATATTGAATTATTTTGGAAAATTTGAATTGCTATTATGTTGCTTTCCCCAATGTGATATACCCTAGTCCCAATGAGATTAAAGTCTCAAAAGCAAATTGCTTGTAACACATGAAGGAAGAATTTGCATTGAATAGATACGTATCTCTTTACATTGACAAAAGAGTTTACTTGCGGAAAATTTCTCAACTGCAGCTTTCCTGTAGTTCATGCCATGCTATTTGGAAAGCGGGGACATATCTACTTTTATGAAGTGGGGTTTCATGTGAGCACAGCAGTCCAACTACTCTTTGTCCAAAAAATGTTGAAATGGAGCCCAAACATCCAAACACAGTGCTGGGAAAGAAGCAGGTGAGATTTATTTTTTTTTTTTAATGTATACTTCACTTGCAATGTTTTTAGCTTCCAAAACTATATAGAAAAACTATCACTCAGCTGCAGAACACCAATGTATTGACAAAAATTTGATTTAATCCCGTTCAGTGAACATCAATGACTTTCGTGCCCAAAGCAGAAATGGTAAGTTATATTTTGACTTTAGTAAGATTTTTCATAGTATCTTACAAGATACTGCCACAGACAAGTTAAGCAAAACTGATCTAGGCAAAAGGAGACAAATGTGGGGCTTATAGTGGGTTATAAACTGTAAATGAGTCAATGTCTCACTGTTGTGAAAGAGGCAAATGCCATAGAGAATACACAAACTGCACTATAGTCTATGAAACACGTAAAATAATCCTTGCTGCTATTTAGACTAGTAAGGCCATGTGGAATGCTACATACAGTGCTGGAAAAAGTCAGGAGGAGGACAAAAAACGTGCTTTGTGAAGGAAGATGGTATTATGTGGTCTGGCAAAAAGAAATCTAATGGCAACATAATGACAGTCTTCAAAAACATGAAAGACTTCTGAAAACAGGAAATTAATAATCTATGCTCTATGTCCAGGATAGATGTGAAAGCAATTACTAAATTGCAACAAGATAGAGACAAAGAAAAGTTTTCTAATGATGAAAACAGAAGTAGTACAGGAGATACTGCCTGAGAAGTGGTATACAAAAAACAAACAAACAAACAAACCCCAACCACACCCACAAACAAACAAATAAAATCCCTAAACAAACCAACAACAACAAAACCAATAACTCCAATTAAATGTCCATTAGGAATAATGTAGATAAAACTCATCCTGCCTTGGGGCTGTGGAATGAACCACTGGTGTTCCTTCCTGAATCTGTTTCTACGCTTTTCAAACAAGATGAAATGCTGTATTTGCTTCTTTTATCCTGTTCCAGAGTTGACATGAGAAGAAACAAGCAAATGATTTCTCCTTTGTCTGTCAGCCAACTCAAATAAATTCAGTGGAGTCTGCACAGCTTAATTTCCTCCATCACACGTATGTTTTAGTACTGACATTGATGACCACAGGAGCACACATTGTCTTCCCTTCTGTTTGGTTCCCTGTGTATTGGAGATAGAGCTTCTCTTCTAACAGATTGTATCAACATCAGTTTCTGTTTCTTTCTTCTATAATATCAGGGAGGAAGTTGCATTCAAATTTACCAGAATATGAACTGTAAATATTATGATATATTCAGTAGGTTACTAAATATTTCTACCAGTAATAAACTAGTAAGCTAGTTGTAGTTCATGCTCTAGACCACAAAATTGTTACGGTGAAGTGTGGTTTGCATAAATAACTCTCCATAAAAACATTTGCCTCTAAACTGCCTAAGCACAAGGTAACAAATTATCATAGAATAAATCTGACTCAAGGTCAGAAATGCCCTGCAACACTATATCCCCCTAAGCATCATGCTACATCCATGCATTTATCTTCCACAGGCTCAACCATAATGCATAATTTAGTTCAGTAATAGTGCACTCTTCATGTGCAGAATGGAATTCTGTTTGGGGTTTTTGGTGTTTTTTGGTTGGTTGGTTGGTTTTATTGTTGGGCTTTTTTCCTAGCAAAGCTTTCATAGCTGAGCAGACTTTACCATGATCAGCTCTGCCTTATAGATGTTTTTAACCAAACTCATCATTTTAGTATCACAGTACCCTGTATCTTGCAAGGATACATTTTGCATAATTCCTGTGGTCCACTCCTAACTTTAAAGGGCAGAGTTTTCCTCCCACTAAGATTGAAAAAAATGTACTAAGTACAACTCTCAGCCTTTAGCACTTCATGACCATGCTACCCAAGAGCTGGCAGTCACATATCTCAGCCACCAAAATTTTCAGTTGTCCAAAGCCTCCCTCTCATCACATAGCAAGTGCTGCTGCCACAGCCCACAGCCTTGGGCTCTCTACCTTGGTTTCAAGAGTGTGTGGGAAGCTGAGAGGCCATATGCACAATTCTGATAGCAGCAGCCTGCTCCTACTCACCCTTCTTCCAGGTGTTGCTCAGATCTCTGCCACAACAGGCTGCAGGCACAGAAGCAGCACGCTTCTTATAGGTGTCTGGGTAAGTGTTCCTGTAAGTGCGTGTGTGTCAGAAAATATGACGCTTCCAGGAAACAATGAACCTTGTGTGTACATGTTGCACACATCATCTGCACCTGAACAGGAAATCCAGCACCTCTGAGAAAGGGTGGAGAGACCCTTGTGGGACAAATCTGCTGCTTATATGCAATAATGCCCACCTTATGATGGGAAGGAGGTGTCTAGTATTGGCTCCGTTTGACCCCATAAGATGGTGGATGTCTCCTCAGCTGGAGAAGCATAGCATCAGTGATGCACAAAGTGAAGGTCTGTTTGGTGTCAGCCATTAACACTGTGGATGTAACAATATGTCATTTGGGTTCCTTCTCAAAGAGAGTGCCAACCTGGAGAGCCCAACTTGCTGTCAGAAGTGGGGCCAGTCAAGATCAGTATGAGAAAATTACCAAAGAATTGTTCACTGCAGCCTAAGAGGAACATGACTGCCACTGGAAAGGCTTGTCTCCTGAAAACGGCATTCTAATATGTATAAGCTAATAAGAAGTTGTCATTTCACTCCATTTATCAAAGAGCACTGACAGTACAATAGCTATGCTGAATGTTGCTTTGAAACCCTCTTGAGATTTCAAAGGTACCTCCGCAATACTAATATGCTGACTTCTTTTTTTACAGCTTCAGAAAAAGGGTAAATAACAGCCTTTGTCTTAAAGAGCAATCAGTTTACACAAAATCACACAGGAAGTTGTGGTGAAGCTAACAATATTTCACAGATTATGTCCTACTTTGTTACTTTCAACACAACATGCTTTCTCCCCAGTCATCTCCCCATTGTCATACGATGATCATGATAGATATGAAGGCCCACACCAAGTGGTACTTAATAGCCTATCATTCACTCAGTTCTGTTACACAATAAATACACTTCTGCATTACATATTAATTGCATATGTATTGATCCAAATAAATTAATAGAAACCACAAACTAAAATTATATTGATTGTTTAAACACTCCATAATCTATCTTTTCTTTAAAGAAACTGTGCTAGGTACAGGCACCTGTAGCATGCTATATAACATCAGAAAATGTGTGGTTCAAAGGACACGGTTATATACAAACTTTTTTCTACAGCCTTCACTGTAATGGTATCAGCCTCTTCTCAATCATCAATCTTTTTGTTAGGACAGGTTTGCAGCTTTTACATCCCTGAGTTGGTTAATGCTGTGTATAGTTCATTCATTTACAGGAATGAATAGCATCTGCATTTAATAAGCACATTTAGATACTAATGGTACTGGCTTTTAACAAGCAAAACTGACATTGTGGTTACCTGTTGATGACCAGATCACAAAAGGAAATCATTGAAAGGTTATCACTTAAAAGAAGATGATGTAAACCATAGAAATATTCCGTCTGGATCAAATTTTGCCATCTTAGATGGTACAAGACTGCCCCATGGACTTGAGGAGGATGCTTGCACTTACGACCCAAGACAAAGTTAATTTTGTTGTCTTTTGTATCTTGCCCTTTAGCAATCCTCAAACCTTTCTTAAAATCTACAGGACAAAAGAATTAAAGCTCCAGTTATGCATATCCTCACTGGTGTCCCAGGAGAGTAGTAGACATGCTTAGAATATATGTAGCACCTCATAGCAAAAGAGGCATCAACAGCAGCTAGGAACAATTTTATCCAGAAGTATGGCTGGAAGGATTGTCATCTCCTTAAGCAATAAAAAAATGTAATTTTGTAACACCTAGGATGTAGAGGGCATAGACTTCTGCCTACCAGAGTTTCAAATCCTCATCTTTGAATACACTGCTATGACCACTTCGGAGTTTGTTGCTTTGAAGGGGCAGGAAGCGAAAGGTAAACACTGACTTCTACCCTCCCGACCATTGCAGCTGGGCAATCTCATGAAAAATATGAAACAGAAAAAGAGAAGATGAGCTCTTTGGTCATAAAAATCAGAACTTCTGCCTGCAAAAAGTGAGCTGGGTCCAAGCCCCACTTCAGGGACTGTAGCATGCATGCTGCACACAATACTCACTGTAGCTCAAACATTCGAGAACCAGGGCAGACTGCACGAGAACACATTTCCCCCTCCCCACACAAGTGCCCTAACTGCTGAACTAGAGGAATTATGTTCCCTCTCTATGACTCAATGCATCTTGCAATTTCCTGATTTTTAATTTTATTTTTGATTAAACTGATTGGAGCATTGGGTAAGGGGAGAGCAATAGATGTCATCTACCTGGACTTGTGCAAAGCATTTGACACTGTTCCACGTGACATCCTGGTCTCTAAATTGGAGAGACATGGATTTGACCAATGAGACAGTTGGTGTTGTTCAGCCTGCAGAAGAGAAGACTCTGGGGAGACATTACAGCAGCTTTCTGGTATCTGAAGGGTGCCTACAAGAAAGCTGGAGAGGGACTTTTTACAAGGGCATGTAGTGACAGGATGAAGGGTAACGGCTTCAAATTGAAAGAGGGCAGATTTACAATAGATATTAGGAAGAAATTTTTTACTGAGTGTGGTGAGATGCTGGCACAGGTTGCCCAGGGAAGTTGTGGCTACCTCATCACTGGAAGTGTTCAAGGCCAGGTTGGATGGGACTTTGAGCAACCTGGCCTAGTGGACAATGAGAGAGGATCTTTAAGGTCCCTTCCAACCTAAACCATTCTACGATCCTATGATTTTGTGTGTGAGCTGCGTGAATGGACTCTATTGACATTTGTAGGCTGGGATGGGGTAACAGTGACCCGACAGCAAGAGCAGAACAAAAGGAGGAAGTACCAGTGCTGTGAAAATGGTACACGGGAGCTGCACAACCACTAACCCCTGCCCTCCAGGCCACCAGCCCTGTTGGGCCTGCAAGAACCAGAGCACCAAACATCCGCCCTACCAGTACCGGGCCACCAGCCCACGCTGACAACAAAATTAGCTTGCGTTACTTGGGCCACATCCAGCAACACAAGGGCTGCTGCGTGCGGATAAAGGGTTACGCTTATAGTGGATAAAGCCACGCTCCCAGGGAAGGCCCCTACACCCACCTCGGCGGCGCAGGCAGGTCAAGCG
>NW_009646936.1:434572-476224 GCF_000708025.1 Charadrius vociferus | reverse complement strand
AAAGGACCTTGAAGATCATCCAGTTCCAACCCCCCTGCCATGGGCAGGGACACCTCCCACTAGACCATGTTGCCCAAGGCCCCATCCAGCCTGGCCTCAAACATCTCCAGGGATGGGGCAGTCACAACTTCCGTGGGCAACCTGTTTCAGCGTCTCACCACCCTCACAGCAAAGAAATTCTTCCGAATATCTCATCTAAATCTACCCTCTTCCAGTTTAAAACCGTTACCCCTCATCCTATTGCTACACTCCCTGATAAAGGGTTCCTCCCCATCTTGCCTGTAGGCCCCCTTTAGGTACTGGAAGGCCGCTATAAGATCTCCCGGGAGCCTTCTCTTCTCCAGGCTGAACAGCCCCAACTCTCTCAGCCTCTCCTCATAGGAGAGGTGCTCCAGCCCTTGGATCATGTTCACGGCCCTCCTCTGGACCCGCTCCAACAGGTCCATGTTGCTCTTATGTTGAGGGCTCCAAAGCTGGATGGAGTACTCCAGGTGGGATATCACCAGAGCAGAGGGGCAGAATCAGCTCCCTTGACCTGCTGGCCACGCTTCTTTTGATGCAGCCCAGGATGCCGTTGGCTTCAAGGGAGAGCGTGGGAAGCAGGTTGTAGCCTGTGCCCCTGGCAGCCCCCGGCTGAGGCCTGCGCCTGTGGGCACTCCTGTGTTGGTCCTGCAGTGGCTGCCGGGTGCCTCGGCCTGTGACACGGTGAGGGGGGACATGGTCTTGAAGACCACTGCGGGCTTGCAAAGGCATCCAGGCCTTGGGTCTGGATAGGTGTCTCTGTGTGGTTAAGCGGAGCTTGGTTTCTGTCAAGTGCTTTGGGTTTTGTTCTAAGGTAGCTGTCTTGATCTCGTCTGCTTCAGGCTTACTTGCTATCTGTGAATTATAGCGGCTGTAGCTTAAGTGTGGGGCAAACAGGTTTTAAATCGTATTGATTTGCTTGAAAGGCATCTCAGTCTAGTCTGACAGAGCCTAAAGTAGAAAAAAGGAAATGAGAGAAGTAAAATTGCAGGATGAGGATTTTATCTCGCAGGATAGTAATGCGTGCCTCTTCTTACATTCTTACGTAGCAAGAAACAACTATTGCAGAAAGCCTTTTTCAAGGGGAAAGTATTCTGCAGCCTAGAAAAGCTGTAAGTTACCATCCTGCATATTTATAGGACATTGTGACATGCACCAGAGAGTACATGGGCTAAGCTAGTTTGGATAATGGAAATATTATAGCCATTGGCTAGTATGTGCATGCTGCTTCTGATGCCACCTAAACTGTTGCATTATCTGTAAGATGGTATTTTTCTAGTTTGGCATACCCGAAAGAAGACTAGAGAGGCTGTTTTCAGGTGTCCGTGCTTTTCATTCATGTATTCGGGCAGAGAAGCAGCTCTGGGACCTTTTTTCTTTCTTTGTTTTCTTTCAGCTATTTGGTTTGTCGGTGTATTCTTTGTGCATCAGCCCCAAATTCCATCCAAAACTGGAAGCACTGTGATAAATGCAGCTACTTTGATCAACCCACACATGTTATAGCAAATTACTAACATGCCACATGCTACTTAGTTAGAAGTAATTGCTCTGCTGCAGTGACCTGTGACCATCTGCCTTGTCAAAACCAGCAGTTCATCTCTGCTGCTCCTGTATGAAAGTTCTTGCAGGAAGAGTTCTCCCTGGTTCTCTAGAACACCTTTCTGCATACAGAACCAATACCAGTTGGGTAATTTTTGGTGTGTGTTTGGCTGTGGCTTTTTTTTTTTTTTTTTCAATATCACATATAACAAGCCTCCTTTCCTTCCTGTGCTGAAAGGTTGAAGTAAAGTTTCCATTGGTTCTCCCACAGACGTGATAAGCAGTGAGCTATTATGTACTCTTAATAGGATTTCCCCTTCTCTGTCTCATGAGGGAGTACATTTCTGGCTTGCTAAAACTACTTTCTTTTGTTGTTGAATGGCTTTTGTTATTCCGTAATGTTCTATAATGGTTATTATTTTCAACTGTAATTTATTGAGAATATTAATTAAAATTTTATAAATTAAGTAGTGATGTTTATTTATTAGAACATTTTTGTATTTATTTTAGTTTATTAAAATTTGACAGAGGAGGGGAGATAGGCAATTGTGCTAAAAGCTTTTCTTGTCTTCAATCTCTTCTTTCCATAAAAGCCTAATCTCTTACAATGGTGTCCTCAGCACCAAAGTGTCATCATGCTTTAAGTGAAGAAACGTGAATTAATTTTAAATGTCTGGCTTTTAATCATTAGTAAAATAAACTGGGAAGATTTTTTTGGTACTACTTTGCATATCTGGTTTCCAGCTAAATCACTTCTTTTTTCCTGGTAATTAAACATTACTGAGTTTACTCCTTTATTCCTGGATTGCTGTTCTTTGGTATTTAAGAAATTAATTTAGGGAAGCAAACACAGAACACTTACTGGGAATAGGGACTATTATGTGAAAGGATGGATGGGTGAATTACCTATACGTGTCTGTAGTATTGAGAACAGATGTCACGTTAAATCAACCTGAATTTCTGCTATTCTAAAGTAAAAGGCTATGGGGATAGAGGAGCTCCAATTCCATGTAT
Source organism: Charadrius vociferus (assembly GCF_000708025.1). Classification (NCBI taxonomy): domain Eukaryota; kingdom Metazoa; phylum Chordata; class Aves; order Charadriiformes; family Charadriidae; genus Charadrius; species Charadrius vociferus. The sequence goes on along the minus strand of NW_009646936.1, from coordinate 473,650 downwards.
TTTGGCTTAGTATTGCTTTTGAATCTGTATTGTATACTAACCTCTTAGGTGTACTAGAAAAAATAATCTATGTTAAACTGCTTCAGTATGATTTTTTCCAGCTCGTCAAAATTTTTTACAGTTTGCTGTCAAGAGGGAACGATGTATCAAGTGGGGACTTGTTAATAATCTGCGTGATAGAACAGTATAAGCTTATTGAATCCACATATAACTAGGTGGGAGGAGTTCACAGTTGTTTTGAAAAGCAGGTGTAGAACTGAGAAGTTTCCTGACAAACTAGAGAGATACTTCAGAAAAAAGTACAGTGCTATTGAAAAAGGATGTATGCAGGGCTGTGTACTTACGCAAACAGAGGATGACAAAGGATGGTCTAAATCTTAGTTCTGGGCGGGGGGGAAATGCAACGTTAAAACGCCTTGTAATTTATCTGTCAGTTTAAGTGCTACGTGACAGAAAACCCCAAAAGTATTGGGGCACAGCAGTGCTAATCAGAATGAAACGGTTAGGTCCTGTGTCGTGTAAGCTAGACTTCCATTTATTAATCTCAACCGGAGTGTCGTGATTTTCTGAAGTATACTGTTTCAAGCAAGTTCAGCCCTTTGGAGGGAATACCAAAGAGAACAATAAAGTCATTCAAAAAGCTAGAAAATTTGGCTCAAAAGGAATACTAAAAGAGTTGTTGCTGCCATTCATTTTTCTCCTTGTTGTTAGTATAGTTTAACATAGTTTTCAAGTATGTCTGATGTAAAGAATAATGTGCTCTAATATCCATAGACAAAAAGTACATGGGCTAAATGTGCTTAGAGGAGACGTAGGTTAGACCTTAGGTTTTGCAGTCTGGAGACTCTGTGTTGTCCATGGACTATGAACAACAACTAAGCAAGCATCCTTGCTGTAAGGAAACTTGGATCTGTTCCGCAAAGATCCAGACTTCCAACAGAATCTACTAGGAAATATGTTTTGGGAGTTCTTTGCTTTTGATTTACAGGAAGCTTTCTCTATCTCTTAATGGTAAGGATAGTGAAATGTTTCAGGAGATTGGAGGCCTGTAAAAATAGATTATGCAGTGGTGGAAGCCACAGGACTTCTCTACGCAAACATCTGATGATGTACGTAGAACTGGCCACCTTCTTTCTCCAATGTGAAATATGGGTGATCTTGCAAGGTTTCTTCCAGCTCAGTTTCTGTGCTTCCAGTATTTGAATGGGTGATTAGGAAGCGTTACAATACGAATTGGTGATTATTAACTTTTAAGAAATTTCAACCAAAGACACTTCTCAGAGTATAAAATTATAGGTCGCTCTCTGATTATATCCCTCTTTTTACCTGCAACAGGAGACGGAGTGAACAGATGAAAGTGCATAATTGTGACCTGGAACCCTCAATAAATAGGTATTTGAATTTGGATAAGAAATTTGATTTCCTGGTGAAGATAGTTTGAATTATCAGGGTTGGCTGTCAGGACTGGGAGATCTTTCTGAAGTAATAATCTGGTTTTCTGACCAGGGTAAGGAGTGAAGTACCTAATCAAGCTTGAGATACATCTGCAAAGAGCGTTGTGGTTTTTTTCAGGGTTTTTGTTTTTGTTTTTTTTTTCTGTTCTGTTTTGTACCAGATAAAGCCAAAAGGCTGTCTAGTCCAGTGTTCATCTACAGCAGCGGTTAGTAGGGGAGTAGGAAGGAATAAAAAAGGAAGTATGTGGTGACACTTCACAACCTGGTGTTACAGCAGTCTATAGCATCTAGACTTTGTATTTGACTCTGAGTTCATCAGCCAGGTAATAGTTGGGCATTCACTGAGTCCTAGGGGCAGGAATTCCACAGATTGACTAAGCATTCAATGAAGCAGCAGTTTCATTTGTTTGCTTAGAGCAGAGTGGTGCTTGTTTTGTTGCTTCTGGCTTTGTGTTAAGAAGACAGCAAACAATCTTTTGCTGCTTGCTTTGCCCATGCCACTCATTAGGTGTCTACAGATCTGTCATATCCTCCCCTCCATCTCCTTCTCAGGCGGAAGAATCATAGTCTGATTCCTCCCAGGGCAGAAGCTGTTCCATACCTTGGATTGTTCTTGTCACCCTTCTCTGCCTTATTCTGTTCTGCTATCTGCTTATGAGAGTGGGCACTCTAGAGCTGTACACTGTGTTGAAGATAAGTCTATAATGAATGTATATGATGACATTAAGCTTTCTATTTTACTCCCTTAATTATGCATCAGTTTCTAACTTTTTTCCCCTTTTTGACTTTTGCTGAGCACTGACTGCAAGTGCTCACACTTGCACATTCTTGTTGAACATAACACTGAACAATTTCTGAAAATTCCCTGAAAACTGTAGGGTCTTCCCTGAGTAATTGGTATGTTACTTTTAAACCTGTAGTGGATTTTAAGTTAATTTTATGGGTGATGTCTCTGAATAGCATGTTTCTGAAGTTCTATAAAGGCTATCACATGCCGCTTGAAAACAGCTTTTAATGCCTAGTTTCAGCAGTTTGTAAGGAGGATTAAAAAAGGGTAAATGTCAAGATGGAGTCCAGCTTTGTTCAAACTTGCACGAGGAAGTTCTCTGAGAAAGAGGCAGTCGAATCTGAGACTTGACAGTCATCTTCTGGGCCTTTAACCAAAGCTGTTCTGGAATAATTCCCTTCTAATTCACTGTGTGTGCTCTTACTCCAAGACTGGAATACTGTATCTTCTTCAAAATGTCAGAATCCAGAGCTGTATTTTTATAATATTGTTTGTATCCAGAGGGAGGATATGATTATTTGCTGTGGTATTTACCAGCTTTAGAAAAAGCTGACCTAGCTTAAAACATTAGTTGCATGTCTTACATCAGCATGTTTTTTTTGTAACCCGGGGAGAAAGTATGTCTGGTTAGAACATGAATATTGAAACAATTTTGTGTCCAGATTTCCTTTTTCCTATCTGACCTCAAGTGGAAAAGGTCTAATAAAAAATATTGTAGAGCTTCATGCTACGTATAAGATAAGTATTTGAAAATGTGGGAAAGATACTCTGGAAGTGCAGTGAATATTTCGTTTCCTACCCGAGGCAAACAAAAATAATAGTCTTAACATATAGTAGCTTTTTTTATCAGTGTTGGAGCTCTGTAGGTGCAATGTGGTTCTCAGCTAATACTATGTTATCTAATCGCACATTTTTAGGGTTTACTCCAAGGTTCTATGTTGTTCAGGGTAAAGAATCTACCTGGGCAATCTCCTGTTGTAAAGACTTCTGTTTAGTACTGCCGTGGCAGGTTTTTAAACCTGGTATATGTGCTGCTAGAGAGCTGAGGAAACCATATCTCTCTGTCTGGTTTAGGAGGGCATTAAAATGTCAACAGCTGAATTATATTCCAAAAAGATGGTTTGAAACAAGGTTTCTGTCATACTGTTTATTAAGATCTTCTACAAATATATACTTAAACAGAGATTAAGTGTATGAATGATTTTAAGTCTTTGCAAATATATGAATATGTGTATTTACAGGAAAAGCACTACCTTTCACTTTAGATGTGAAAGATGTCAATCTGTTGATGTTTCTTTAGAACTGAAATTGAAAGTGTTATGCTGTATCACAACACTTGGGTAATCTTCCACTGGGTCATAAAGTAATGAATTTTACAAAGCAAGACTATGACATTCCATCTATCAATTACCATAGGTGGTGGTATTCTTCAAACAAATTATTACTTTTTTTTTTTTTTTTTTCCTCTGGGGGCTCTGACAGGCTTATACTTTCTATGATAATAGCATAGTTGTGCTTTTTTATTAAAAAAAAAATATTAAAAGCTAGTGGAACTTTTTTGTTCTAGGGTTTTTGATTCTTAAATTTAATGCAAACATTCTCAAATAAAGTGAAAATAACGTTTTCCCATGAAATGAGTATTTTCTTTGTGAAGGGATATAAATATTCAAAATTGCTATTGTTTGCCAAAATCTGAAATAGCTGCCTTTGTTATCATAAGCTTTTTGGATGAACTGTAGTCATCTGTTGGATAAATATCTGAAAAAAACTAGTTATTTCCTTTGCTTTCTTCCTTTCTGATGATCAAATGTAGTTTGGTATTCTCTAGGCTTATCTTAGTCTGTCAGCTTAGAAGAGTAACACATTCATGCATTGTGGAAATAAATTTTGTAGTGGGTTCCACGAGGTTTTATTGAATTATTTTCCTTTCAAGTTTTTGCTTTCAGGAATTATTGCCAAAAGTCAGTAGTCTATGGATACCACTTTAACTCTGTTCTCCCAAAGGATTTTGCAGACTTCCGTTTATAGATTGCTTTTCCACGCCCATTTCCTTTTTATAAAGAGAACTTGGTCATCATGTAAAATATGAAATAGTTTTTGCAATGAAGAGCCACTCTTAAAATCAAATTCAGGATAACCCTTCAGACGTGCAAACAGACGTCTGCAGATCCATTGCCCTGTACCTATTGCCCAGGTGAAATAGGATGTATTTGTTCTAATTTCTTCCTAATATAATTAGACTGACATAAAAAAGCAATTTCAGAGTGATTGTCACCAACATATATTTTTAGAAGTTGTAGCCATTGGGAAGTGATTAATAGCGTAACACACAACTGGTTAAAATAGGTCAAGAGAGAGGTGTGTGGTGATTTTTTTATTATTATTTTGTTGATTTATATTTTTTTCCACTGACGTGTTAAAATTTGAAAGTGCATTCTTAGTCAGCTGACAGAGGTGTGCAATGCCTAAATTGTGTATAGCCTAAGTTGTCAAAGATACCTCGTATGGGATACCAGGCAGAAGGACTTAGATAAAGTTTAAGCTCTGTAAATCTGGATATGGCTGCTTAGTTGGTGGATTTGGTATAATTTTGGTGGCTTCTGCCTGAGGTTTCCTCTATTAGCACATATTCCCTGTGCCTTCGCACTATTTCCCTTTGATCTGTAATCTACAGTCTGGTTTAGTTTCTAGTACTAGTAAACTTTCAGTCCAAACTTTCAGCTCTGATTGTAACTTTTTAGCCTCACTGCTTTGAAACAGTGCCATAGGCTGGTGTGAAATAATTCAAAGCCAAGTACCTTATAAATAGCTAGATAAATTTCAGGTTTTGTAAGTATCAGAATAATTCCTTTTTCCACAGCATTGTTACTCTCATCTGTCCTCTGATACCTGAATTATACCAAACGGGACGCCCAAGATTCTGCATATATCAAAAGCAATGGTAAAGAAGTCTTATTTAGGAAGTGGAATATAAGGTGATTATGAGGCAGTTGGGGTTTTTTAATAATTCTTTTTGAAAGGTGGAAAATAGAGAGCGCTATCCTGCAGATGATTCTAGAGTGCGTGCTTCCCTCCTGTTGGCAATCTGCCTCTTAAGCCTGCTCTTCTCATGGTTTGGTCCCTCCCTTAGTGTTATGGACATGACGTGTTCTGAGACTTAGCCCTTGCCCTCCGTAAGTCATTTTACGCACTGTTCTTTGTGTAAAAGAAAACACAGGATTACCATGAGCAAGATGCAAGATCTGCTGTATGATGAAGCCTCGCTGAAAGGGATTTATGTTCAATCCGTTGAATTTATGGCAGTAAGACATGACATAAGACAAGTCTGCTATGCTCAATCTGTTCTGCAACTGTGAAATAACAGCATTACGTCAATCCCTAGCACTTTGCAGCCGATACCCAGATGTTGGATCCAACTAATAAAATACTGGTTTCAGAGCATTCAAACTCCTTATAATCAACCCATGACGGTGGACACGGGCCTTGAATGTTACAACTGTATATACTTTTTTTAAAGGAGTGTCAGGAGAAAGACTTTAAGCACAGAGCAATGAGCTGTATAGGCAAATAGGCAAAGGAGCTACTTGATGCACAGCTCCTGAGCTATATATTGAAGTGCCATTTGAGTAGTGTGGGGTTTTCTTAACTCTTACATTTATTCTTATTTCATTTCACTATAGCTCTTACTTTTGTTTAAAAAAAAAAAAAAGGTAAGTCATTCTTAAGTTATCTACAAGCTATTTATCCCAGTTTTTATATACCTTTATGTTACTTTCTTGTAGGCCAAACTAATCTGAAGAGTCCACAGGATATTCAGGTCTATGTTGTAAATACAAATTTCACTCTAAGGTGGAACTACGCTGGGAATGATACCAATGTGACATTTTCAGCAGAATACCGGTGGTAAGTAGTAACTTGATTCTGAGCCAGAAACATCTGATGCTTATTTGTGTAGAAAAGCATTAATTACTGTGCTTCTTGATACTGCCATGTAAACCTTCTAGAGACTTCTTGAAATCCCAAAAGTAGAGGCCGGGAAGATTAAGTCTTGAAATTGAGTGGAATCCTAATATTATCCTTCGTTTGTTTAATTCATATGTAAAATTAGATTGTTCACTGATAGCGACATCTTATAAATGCAGAACATGCGTGGTAGTAATGCTTAGTACTAGAGTGGTTCTTTGAGAAGATTAACCAATACACTTAGAAATGCAGTCTTTAGATTTTTTTATTCTCTGTTTTGTTTTTTTAATTACGCTACATTTTGGCCACACACACACACACAGAATTTGAGAGAATTTTGGGTGTAGCTTTTGAATAATTTGTCAGTGTTTATGAATCCAGACTTCTCATCTGCAAATTTTAATCACCAGATGAAACGATGTAATTTTAGTTCTTAAATGTTTGCCTGGTTTTCGTTAATTATTTCATACACTAATATTTATGCATGCATATACATATACATTTGGTATTTTGTGGCACTTTCCTGACAAGTAAATATTAGAAAACACTTCTAAGATAAAATCACTTAAGAAGTTCTTGATTTTAGGTTTTCCTGGTGTATGCTTTTGAATTTAAAAAATAGCTTATCTTCTTCAATGTGCAGATGAGAAACAGCTGCTTTGAAAATAGTTTTATTTTAAGAACGTAATACCCGTCTGAAAGATAGGAGTTGAGGATAAACAATTACTACTTCAAGTCTGTTCCTCTTTTTTGGTCAGGACATTTTTAATCTCTATATGAAATGTCTCTTTCTTAAATAAGGTATGGTTGTCTGGTAACTCACAAGAAAAATAGCTTCTATAAAGATGACTATTCTAACACTTATTGCTGAACTCCAGTTTTCTTCTTTGTGTTTTTCTTTACACCTAATCTAGATTCCTTGCTAATGTTATAACTGGGGTTACTTGCTGGTTTTATGCTCTTTTAAGCACTTCTTGCCATCAAGACTTTTAAATTTCTTCCAATGAATTATAAATCATTGCCAGACTGGGATCGTGTATTAAGGATATAATTCTGGATTTTGGCAGTTCTTTGATGCTGTTTTCTGACACTGCGTGTTTACATGGTGAATAAAGCAAACTGGTATCAGACTTTGCAGACTGATACGTAACTTCTGATAATAAGGCTAAACTAATAAATAAATAGATTAAATTAATTAATTAAATGGCAATATGAATTCCAGAGTAACTAAGTAGATAACACTGATTGCACTGGTGCTGATGATAAAACAGCATTAAATGGTGTGACATTTATTAGCATTAAGAAGAGAAGGAAGAAGAATCTCAAGACTTAAATTGTGTATTGGTTTTATTTGGGGGGCATTTTCTTTCTTGCAGGTTTGAAGATTTTGAGACAGGTGAAACAGAATGGAAGGAGTTGCCTGGGTGCCAAAATGTTACTCGCACAGAATGTGACTTTTCCTCAGCAATAACCAAATACTATGATAAACATCATGTGCGTATAAGGGCTGAAAAAAGGGAAGAAGTGTCTCCGTGGTCCAGCATTGTTCAAATGATTCCGTTTGATATAGGTATGAGCTCCATATATACTGTAACATTTTTAGTAAAATGTCCTGCAGCACATTATTGTAGAAAAAATGTGTGTGGTTTCCATTGCTCTTAACAACATGAGCTAGTAGTTTTCTCAGCCTTAACGTAATATAAGGTACTTACAGGTCACGGAACGTAATGATTCTCTCCTTTCTGGAAAGGGGAAGGTATTCGAAGTGATGCTGGTTTTCTGACAAAATTTTCTGTCACTCTGTATTTTTCTAGATTTCAGAAAAATCCTTTTTGACAGTGGCCGTTTCTGGAAGTTTTCTTTTGACTTTGTGACTTTTCAGTAGTTACAATATAGTATTGTACTGAAGCGTTCCCTCAACGGTGGATTGATTTGTTTGAGCTAGGTTTATTGTCTTGCGTGTTTTAGCATAATTTATACAGATTTTTCACTGCAGATTCTGGAAAACATTCACTAGTAATATTGCATTTTAACTCCACTGTTTTTAGAACCAGGTAACAGTGGTTGGTTGTTAGGTTAGACTTCTATTAGATACTGGCTGAGGTTCATGAAAACTAAGATCCTATAGGCAATTACTATGATCTTGTTACTGCCTCAAAAGAATTAAAAATAATATACTATAGGCAGTTACTGTGGTTTTATTAATGTGAATTACTTTTTTGGTGTGTTTTCTTAAGTAGTCATGCTTGACTTTTTTTTTTTTCTTTTAATATTTGCAGCTCAGATCAGTCCCCCAGGAATAGAATTGCAGTCCATAAATGGAGTCATAAAAATTAAGGTTTCTCCTCCAGAAGCAAATCAGGTCCAAAAAATGTGGATAAATGATCTAAGTTTTAAATATAATCTAATGATCTGGGAAAATTCGTCAAATGCAGAGGTATGGTTACTTTTTTTTCACTTTTTAATGTTAACTTAACTGTCAGAGATGTACTTTAATTGCTTCATGCTCTAAAATGGAATTGTTTGTGTGTTTAATGAAATAGTGTATAACTGTTGCTATGTGATTTAATAGTTGGGAGGGAGTGTTTTCTTGAGGTTTTTTGGATTTGTTTTTATTAGAGGATTGTATTAGATATTTTGTGGTAAGAGTTTGTGTTTCTGTTAAATGCTGGAGCTACTTTCTAATGCATGAGGAAGAAGGTGAAACCCTCTCAGATGTGTTGGAGCAGGAGCCACCCTCTGCCAGCAGGAACAGGGAGGGGAAGAGTTCAAGGCAGTGGGAAGAAGCATTTACAGTAAGGCGTAGGCATAGGGAGGGGGAGAGGTAAGAGGTTAACTTGACCTTGCTGAAGCCATGTAGCTTGACTGCAGCTGTCAGTACGCTATCCTGTGTCATTAATTAAGTTCTCTGTTTTTATAGTGTAGGTTGGGGTTTTTTTAGGGATTCTTTTGAAGTCTTGAAATTGTGAACTAGTTTCTAATCCATAATGAGACCACACCTGGAATATTGTGTCCAGCTTTGGAGCCCTCAACATAAGAACAACATGGACCTGTTAGAGCAGGTCCAGGGGAGGACCACAAAGATGATCAGAGGGCTTGAGCACCTCTCCTATGAAGACAGGCTGAGAGAGCTGGGGTTGTTCAGCCTGGAGAAGAGAAGGCTCCAGGGAGACATTATAGTAGCTTTCCAGTATCTGAAGGGCACCTACAAGAAAGCTGGAGACTTTTTACAAGGGCATGTAGTGAGAGGACGAGGGGTAATGGCTTCAAACTGGAAGAGGGGAGATTTAGAATAGATTTTTAGGAAGAAATTTTTCACTATGAGGGTGGTGAGACACTGGAACAGGTTGCCCAGGCAAGTTGTGGCTGCCCCATCCCTGGAAGTGTTCAAGGCCAGGCTGGATGGGTCTTTGAGCAACATGGTCTAGTGGGAGGTGTCCCTGCCCGTGGCAGGGAGGTTGGAAGCAGGTGATCTTTAAGGTCCCTTCCAACCTAAACCATTCTGTGATTCTATGTGCATCTCGCACAGCAGCTATAGCTGTTCTGTAAAGACCAAGGTAGAAACAGTCTTTCTTTTTTTATCCTTTTGAGGAAATAAGTGCCCTCTAGATTAGGGTAAGGATTGAAGCGATATCTGTGTTCATTTGGCAGATGTAGTCATAATCATTACACATCAAAGGGGAAAAAAAGCTTTTAGCTAAGTACAAGCTACGTACAAAGGTCAGTCACTGCAAAGTCTGGTGAAGCAAAAGCAGGAGGGGGAGGGGTGAGTGTTCGATCAATGAATTGAGGGGTGTAAGTGTACTATTTCTCTTCTGAGTATATGGCTGCATATTTGCGTGGTGAGTTATGTGTCATGTATAACAGTGCTGCAATCTCTCCCCACTTTCATGTGTAAAAGGAGCGCAACATGTTCCTTCCTCTTAATCACGTGGATAAGCTGGAAGCTTCCCTTTAGCCTTTAGTCAGCTCATATATTGTACTTCATTCCCTATTTTAGCATTTTTGATGGCATATTATATAAGTGGGCTGAAACCTGGGGAAGAAAAAAGATACTTAAAAAAAAAAAAATCAGCTCATGAGGAAGAGCAGTTATCTTCATAAGCTGTTGCAATTGTTTCTTACAGTTCAGAAATCGAAGTATTTTTCCTGTTGATGTAATTGATGATCTTGCACCAGACACTACCTATTGTTTGAAAGTTCAAGCAACTTATCCTATGGACTCTAAAGAAGGCTTATTCAGTCCCATTCATTGTGTAAAAACTACCCGTAAAGGTACAGAGTGAAATAATTTTATCTTAAAACAATTACTCAAGTTTAAACTGTTGGAAAGTAAATTGTTCTAAAGCAACAGAAATACGCAGAACTACCAAGTTCCTACTTATTTTGCTATAACAGCAATCTTGACAGTTATGTCCATTTTCTATTTTAAATCAATATAAAATATGCCACCTATCAATATTGGAGTTTTAATAGTGCATCAAGGTTTTTGCTCTGAGGCAAATTCTGTCCATTAATTTGGACTGCAAAAACTACTTTCTGTATTTTGGAAAACTGGATATTTTTGAATTTGTGACTTTGAATCAGGAGGAAAGGGATGTGTATGTAGGCAAGACAAAAGCCTTTTGTATATTTGGCACTAAATGAATGCGTATTAAATTGAGCTAAGCTTAAAAAAATACTGTTTTTATGCAAGCCTTGGTGAATTTATTATTACAGATTCTGAAGAATGAACTGGTAGTTTGCCACCAGTTGTTTGTTTTGCATGTCTAAACTTAAACTCTTTTATGCTGTTCAGGTGTCAGTTTAAATACATTTAAATGTTTATTTCAGGAAAAAAGTAACTGTGTGGGAATATAGAAAGTCAAACTTCATGTTTACATGTGTATATTTTACACTTTTTTTTCCTATTGAGTTACTGCTGAACCAGTTTATTTCTACTAATTTTAACTCTTCTGTACTTATTTTTTTCTAAATCAATTTTTAACAGTTTTATTTTTACTAAAGGCTTAATATGCTGTATATATAACATACTTTGATTTGCCATCTTTATAATGAAAACAAATATTTTTTTTTAATTATTGAAAGTGTACTATGACTGTTTACATGAGAAATGCCCATTCAGTAAGAAATTAGTGTACATAATATAAAGCTTTTCAGTAACTGTGGATTTCCTTTTCTTTTCATTTTGAGCAGTGAATGTCCTATTCTGTGCAACAAATGTGAGCATTCGTGCTTTGAATATGAAATTTCATCTGCATTGGAATAATAAGTATAAACAACATGTGAGCTACAATGTACAGTATCTCATGTGAGTTAAACAATTCTATATTTCTGTTTAAACAGGTTATGTCATTCTAAATGCCATCCGTTATATTTTGCAAATAGTTATTAGAAGTTAAACTCAAATACTTAGCAAAAGTGGCTTAATGTATTCATTGAAACATAGGGTACTTTATCTGGACACAGCGTGGCTTTTGTAAGGATTTCATGTACCATCATATGCTAGAATTTCGGGATACTAGGCTTCTTTTAAGAGTGTTAAATACCTGATGGAATGAACTGCTAAATATATGCTAAGTAACATTTTTTTGAAGATGTGAAGTTTGCGTTGCTTTATATCTTTTTGAATATGAAGAAATTAGAGGACTAGAAGTGAGCAAAAGTACAGGTGTTCAAGGTTTCAATTGTTAATATACTTGATTACTTCTGGGCAGATCCCAACATGGAAAGAAACCATCAGGTCTATAAACCTGTATCTTAATATCTAGTTGTCGCACAAATACTGTGGCCAGCATCTAAATGAAGAGAAAAGATACCTCTAGCATTCTTTTAAATTCCTTTGGCATGACAGAAAGATAATCGACCTCATAGAACTATATGAAAAATCTTAATTTGGATTTTAAAAATTTCTAAAATGAATATATAATTTTTCTGTTGAGGCTTAATTAAAGCACTGATTTGTATTTCCTGATCCAGTTAACTTCATTGTTTCAGCTATAAATGAAAAAGCAGTATTCTGAATATGAGAAATTTCTGAGAGGCCATTCTTCCAAAAATAAAAAAAACCACCTATGTAGCACAAGTGATCACACCTTTTTTTTTTATAGTTCAAGGACCTCACATCAAAAACTATTAAAATATCTCTTGCAGTGGGTATCTAAAGAAACTTTATGATGATCACTCAATGAAGTGGCTCAATGTACCTGGATGTGAAAACATCACTGATACACAATGCAATTTCTCATCTATCATCACTGCTACTTCTGGATTTTTTTACCTCCGTGTGCAGGCCATGAGTGAATATAATAAATCATGTTTGTCTAATGAAGTAAAAGTAGATCCTCTGGTAACAAGTAAGCAAATGTGTTTTCTTAAATTTTCATTTCTCAACAAACTTGTACCTAATGCTATTATTTACCAAAAGAAACTTGCTAGATTAATGAAACTGCATGCATAGTTCCCCTACAGAAACCGCGTTGGGAATCCTGGCCTCATCAAGTTGAACAGGAGTTTTTCCATGGTCTTCTCTATTCAGCATAGCCAGTATTTCACTGTATTTAAATCCTAGCACTTGCTTTACAAAAGCATTATCTGGCATTTTCTAATCTCACTGTATACTACATTAATCACTGTGTGATATTGTACTAGAAATATCCCTAGTCTCACTTCTGCCATTGATAGGGAGCAATTCTTGATATCTCAGAAAAATGATGCCAAAGTAAAATAATTTTGGAATCCACTGCCTCTATGTTCTTGTGTTTCTGCTCTTCATCTCCTCCTCCTCTCTGCCCCTGCACAGTGCACCCTGAATTTTGTGCTGAAGCGGTATTACATTGACATACAACCTGAAGATTTTCATGTAAATGATAGTGACATCTAAGTCAAAAATATGTAACACTCTCCAGAGTTAAACTGTAGTATTTTTTCTTTGTTGCACTTTTTTGATTTTGTGAGAAATGTGACCTTACTAAAATGTTTGACTAAAAAAAGCTATCGGTCATAAACCTCAATAAATGTTTATCTAATATGTAGGGTAATATTCCATTGCCTTGCATATTGAAGTTGGAATCAATAGCTATTCTATATGTCAGCTTTCCCATGTCCAAGCTCTTGTTAATTAGATAATTCTTTAATAAGATAAGTGACCTAGGTTAATAATTCAACAAGAGAAAAGAAAAAAAGCAATGCTTCTCACTTTTCAGCTACACTATAACTGTGAAAGAGGGTTTATGTGAAAAAGATGGCCCATATCCTGATGAGATTAAAAACTGTTCAGTAGTTTCACTTTGACATGCACAAAGTTAATCCCACCGTCTATGTATTTCATGTCACTGAAACGTGCAGAAGCAACATATGAATGTGGAAAGAGAAAATAATTGAAATATTTCTCAGGACTCGAGATTCTGAATAAAGCTATTAGTCAAGTCAGACTTTTAAGTATATGTTTCTTAAAAATTGCCATAGATGTAAATTACAGTATTTTATGCAATATTCTTATTTGTATTCTTTCAGTCTTATTTTTAACCTTTTTTTTTTTTTTAATTTCTTAAGATGAGATTGGCCCTCCTGATGTAAAGTTGGACATCAGTGATGTTTTGCTCCATATCCAGATTTCTCCTCCAGGAGGATCTGAAAATGAAATCATGAGGGACCATTATGACTTGTCTTACTGGATTCTGTATTGGAAGAATTCATCGAATAATGAGGTATGAACTAGTTAAATACTTAAAACAGTATATAAAATTTATTATGACTTAAGTACTGAGTTTGAGTTCTCCTCAAGGAGCTTATTTTCAAAAGAGGTACATATATGGTGTATCAGTCATGCAATCAATTTGTTGGGTTTGTTTTTGGTGTTTTTTTGAAAGATTCTTTTGAAAATCTGGTCAAGATTACTTTTATCACAAAGTAATTGAGATTTTAATCTTTTTCCATTGTTGTGGCTATATGTAATGATTTGCAGAATTGCACTGAGTTTTGTACAAACTGCTAAATGGCTCACTTTTGAATCAAGTTTCAAGGGTTCATATGCCCTGTTTCTTACAGTATGTCTCTGTGCACTGTCTTAATTATTGTAGCTTCCAGCCCCTCACATTCTTTACTTTCTGTATTTGCAGTTTTATGGCTGTATGTATCAGAAAACAATGCAGTCTTGCATGCTTTTAGTTTACATTTTAACGTATCTTTTCATATTCTTTAGATGCTTCTTGTAGTAAAATATTTTACAGTAATCAGCAAATGTGGATGTCTAAATGCATGGAAGAAGAGCAGTAAACAAACTGCAACAGGAAGAAGTTTCATTTTGCACACAGATTTCAGTGTGGTGAAAGCAGTTCGTTCTTGCCGATAAGTGTTTCCTGAAGGTTCTTGCTTAGAAGACAGTGGCATGGTTTCTTTTATTTTATTTAATCCAAGTGTAGAATAGTGTCTAACTTCTTACAGAATTATTTCTTCATCAGAGGCCAAAATTCTAATCTATTTGAGTGACTCTTGTACTATTTATGTGCATCTTATTCTTCCAATTTTTCTTTTTCAGGAAGAAATCAAAATGAAAGAGATAAAACAGACAATAGGGACAATCTCTGATCTAGCACCCTCAACTTTGTACTGTGTAAAAGTGCAAGCACTCTCAAAAGCTTACAACAAAAGCAGTCCTTTCAGCAAAGAGGCATGCATCAAAACACCTGGAGGTAGGAAAAGCTTGGGAATTGTTACACCACTGGGAGTAAAATTGTTAACTCTTCATAGGCCTTTGCAGGTCTCACTAGTTAAAAAAATACTTGCAGCATGACTTAATGGCCTCTCAGAGTTAGCACCTAGTTGAGCAGAGATCCATATCAGCAGTGTCAGGTTGCTGCTCTGCATTCTCTTCTGTAGTTAAACTAATAAACTGCTTCTGTTGTGACCTGATCAAAATTACATTCTGGTTATTCCATGACACAATTCAGTTTAGAAATGATCTCAGCTTACTAACTGTAACGGTTGTGAATTGAATTTAGTTCTGTACAATGACTTGTTAATAGGCAAGCTTTAATTTCCAGTACTTTTAAGATATTTTTAGTAGGGTGCAAGGAATCACTAAATGTTATGTTTTCAAGAATACTTTATTCTTGAAATTGTCTTAATTCTTCTGTGAGTGAATTAAATTTTAAAACATCCTGTGCTAAAGTGTGAGGAGACAAATCATCAGAATCATTATAGCTGAAAGCTCACCTTTATGCAAAAGGAGAATACATTTATAGATGGATTACACTCAGAACATAAGAGCAAGTTATCTGTTGAATTTATTTTGGTCAATTGTCTTCTATTAACAGGCTGTAACGCTGCCAAAATTACTAAATATCCAAACTGACTTAAAGCTAAGAAAATGTAATAATAGTAATGCTACTTTCTCACATCTTAAGCTTTTAGGTTTCATTTATATTGTAGTCTTCACTGCTTTGTAGTTATCAAGTCTAAAAAGAAACAAATGCTACTTTTTTGCCTTTGTAAGAGAAATTCTTTAATCTATTTTACTAGTTAGTTATTAGTCATTTCCGTATCATTCTATTATAATGAGCCTATTTAAGACCAAGCAGTACATTCAAGACTATATTGAGAGACATGCAGTCATACAGATGACTTCCCTGTAATTCCGATACGTGCTTACATCCCAGTGTGGAAATCTCTCATTCTTTGATCTTTTGTACTAACTTGAAATAGAGATAAAATGGCCCGATTGTCTCATCTTGATTATTTTTAAAGTGTCTCCTGGTACGTATTATTTTTAGTATGTTCAAAGTCCCTTCAGTTTGTTTGTTTGTTAGAGATCGTGCTAGAGAATATGTTGCAAAGGGGAAGAGAGGAGGGGAGAAGGAAGCTTGCAAGACTCTTGAACTTAAGCACTGAATAACTTATGACTGTACAGATAAAACGTTTCTTTGACTACAATATTTTAGTATCAAAAACTGGATTCCGTCATGTAAACAGCTTCTACCGTAAGGTCCCAACCTTAAGTCCTGGAATTGAGCCTGGCCTGTTAGAAGATTTTCCGCAGTTCCTGGGTTAATACAGGAATGCAGGTCCACAGACTTACCGAATGGTTTAGGTTGTAAGGGACCTTCAAAGAACATCTAGTCCAATCCCTCTGCCATGGGCAGGGACATCTGTCACTAGATCGAGTTGCTCAAAGCCCTGTCCAACCTAGCCTTCAACACCTCCAGGGATGGGGCATCCACATCTTCTCTGGGCAACCCATTCAGTGTCTCACCACCCTCATCATAAAGAATTTCTTCCTTATGTCCAATCTAAACCTACCCTTTTTAACTTTAAAACTGTTGTCCCTTGTCGCGTCACTCCAGGCTTTGGTAAAAAGTCTGTCTGTCTGTCTTATAGGCCCACTTTAAGTACTGAAAGTCTGCAGTAAGGTCTCCCCAGAGCTTTCTCTTCTCCAGGCTGAACAACCCCAGCTCTCTCAGCCTGTCTTGCTAGGAGAGGTGTTCCAGTCTGACCATTTCTGTGGCCCTCCTCTGGACCTGCTATAACAGGTCCATGTCTGTCTTGTGCTGGCAGCCCCGTAGCTGGATGTGGTACTACAGCTGGGGTCTTATAAGAGTGGAGTAGAGGGGAAAAACCACCTTCCTCCAACTGCCGGCCGCTTCTTTTTATGCAGCCACGAATACAATTGGCTTTCTGGGCTGCATGCACACATTGGCAGCTCATGTCCAGTTTTTCATCCACCAGTACCCGTAAGTCGTTCTCAGCAGGGCTACTCTCAATCCCTTCATTCCCCAGCCTGTATTGATGCTGAGGATTTTGCCCAGCCCAGGTGCAGAACCTTGCACTTGGCCTTGTCAAACTTCATGAGGTTCACATGGGTCCACTTCTCAAGCCTGTCAGGGTCCCTCTGGTTGGTGTCCTTTCCCTCAAGCTAATCAACTGCGCTGCTGAGCTTGGCATCATCAAGTTGATTACACGTGTTTGAGCATTGAAGTGAAATTCATCTTGCATTTCTATACTGACAAAGTAAAATCTTGTGCTGAGTGAGTATCTAGACTACCAGTGTAGAAAATAACTGGAATAGCCTTAAGATTAATTTTTTCTTAAGATATAGATGCTCACTGGAAGATCCTTTATCTCTCTGTTGCTGTGTTATAGTCATCTGAAGCTTACAATTGGAGTTCCTCTTCTGTCCAAGAAACTGTTTGGATGCTTTTGGGCCCCTGAAGACCCTGCAGGTCTAGGCACTCAAATAATTTCCTGGCTAAATAACCATGGGCCGCCTTCACTGTAGCAATTGCTTGTTCTTACTCCGTAGTCCATGGGAATTCATACTTCTGTATCTCTGCCTTTTTAAAGGAGAGAGCTCTGTCAATTACATATTATGTTTCTTGGGGTTAGACGCTGTACACAAGCAATAGTGCAATAGATTTACATGCATCAAGTGGTTCATGGTAGCTGTCTATATGCAGCCTTTTTGTACTGCTGTCAAATAGTGACATATAACTAGAATATAACTGGCAATGACTGGATCTTGATTCTGACCCTGTCAGCAAATGTTCCTGTTCTTATATTGGATAAGTATTTTGTGCTGTGTTTTTAATAAAATTATCTACAATGTTGGAATGTCATTATTTTTGTAATGATCATCGTGGCTGGATATAGTACTGTAGAAATGTGAAATTTTATGATAAATACTGTAGCAGATTTGGAGATAAATCTGTTCTTTAATCTTTGTGGTTTATGAATACCTAGACTGAATGTTTTTTATTCACTTTTTAGATAAAACTTTTCCGCTGATCATTTTAGCAACATTTGTAACTGCTCTGTTTGCTGTCTTGCTTGTGGCTACACCACTTGTTTTTGCCCTGTATCAAGCCTACAATAAAATCAAATATGTGTTCTTTCCATCGTGCCAGCCTCCTTTAAACATAGAGGTAAGATGAGATGTATTTTTCTCATTCATTAAGTAAATATATTTTCTGTTCATTTTTCTAAAAATACAATGAAAAAGTGTTTATCCTGTGGTCTTACGGGTATGCCAAGATTAATTGTATAGGTTTTAATGAAGTGCAGGACTTCCTGTGGCAAAATAGGTAGTATCAATTTCTAGAATTCTGCAATTAGCAAATATTTTAACTTTTATGTTTTTTTCTTCTATCTGTGCAAAACTGTTGCTAACGATCCTTCATTCCCGAGAGTGTGCTTGTCTATCCAATGTGATAATGTACTTTTGCCCTGCTATGTAAGACAAGAAATGTTTTCCCATTGTGTTACCTGGAGGAGCATGCTCTAGCCTTTTTGCCATCCTTTAAAACTCAAATGAAACAAAAATGCAAGCCCAGTCTTTAGAGGAAATTTCGGGGTAGCAGGCAGCAAATGCTTATACTATCTCCTGACCTAGTGGCCTGGATGGCCTCAAAAAGGGCAGGTGTTGTCCAATTTCCAGCTCAGCTTGGCACAGGTAGTACTTACTAGTGATCCTGTTCTGGAATGAACAGGGCAACGCGTAGGTATGTTTTGAAATGTAGCAAGAACTGCCTTTCACTGTGCTTTCTTCTGTGTCTCAGAACATTGATGTTGAGCAGTGGATGGCCAAGGGCTAATCTGAATTTAATTTATTTGTAAGACAGCATTTTAGCTGGTTTGTTCAGCAGAATACTGGTAACGTAATTAACACAATGCATATTTAGAACCTTTTGCGATGGATTTGATATAAATGACCACTTCAGAGAACAGATTTAAATCATGTAGGATAGGCAGCAGTGCGCTATTGGGAGCTGTATAAGGCTTGGTATCCTGTTGCCACAGCTCGCTTTCTCTTTCTTCTTTCTAACTTTGCTTTATAACTGATGATGATTTGTAGGCTTTGCAAACACGTATCTGTTATCCCTGTGCTATCACATGATCTTTGGAAGTGTTCTTGTATGGCCTTATAAGGCTATAATCAATGAAATATTGCCATTATATAGATGATTGACAACTATGAGCATAGCAAGAGTTAAGCCTAATGTTAGTGTTATTCTTTAGTGTTCAATTCTATGAATGCAACTAAACTTCATCCTTACTTTGAATTTGTGAACTTAGAGAAACAAACGGCATAGTATAGGTAGAAAAGCTCACGATGGTACTGAATACAATAACCCAGATTTGTACAGCAGTGGTGTTAAGCGGAATCATTATTTAGATATTATGTATAAATGTTAATCTCCTCCTCTTCTGCTTCTCTGTTTGCAGGGTTTTGGAGGACAGCTCTTTAACAGTCCTTTTCTGTCAACTACAGAAGAACCAATAGAAAATTGTTTTATAATTGAGGCTATCATCACAGAAGAAGCAAATCAAATTGATTTTAAAGACTACAAACATTCTAAACAGAGCAGTCGAGATTCAGGGAATTATTCTAATGATGATGATACTTCAGGGAGCAAAGCGTCAGAAGAAACGCTAGAAAAGGAAATAGTATAACTTTTAAGGAAAAAAAAATCATATATGGAACTGGCAGTGTAATAAACACTTAAAACTTTTTTGTTACGAAAGTTGCAGCCTAAGGAAGACAGTGTGACTTCAGGATCTTCAGGTTTCCAAATCTGCACTTTGTTACTGGAAAGTTACACGCCCTCTCTGCTGCAAGCTGAATGAAGTTTAAAACAATTGACTCCTCATACCTTACACCATTTTGACTAACTTTTCATCATATGATAAGAAGAACATCATCTGCGTAAAGAGGAGCAGAATCTGTATACTTTGTATACTTGAACCTGATAACCTCAGCGAAAGCTTACTCTGTTGCACAAGAAGAGCTGCTTGCTATTTTAAAGGTTTGTTTTAGATGCCACTGTACTGTGACAGGAAGCCTTAAATTCCAGTATTGAATCTTACAATGTTTACACAGGCAGAAGGAAATTGATGCCAGATACAATTTTAAATACTTTTCTGACATTCTCTTCCAGCCTCCTCACGGGCAGCGCTTTTTGACTCAGAGGGTCCAGAGCAAAAGATGCAAAGAGACTAACAGTAGCCTCAATGAGGTTCCTCTGAGCCTCCTTGTAGAATTCTTTGTGGCCATGGCTGCTGGACCCTCCCAGTGCTCACTTGCCTGTTCATGTGTCTGTGTCCCTGCATCAGGGTCCTCTTCTGCCACAGCACTCGGTCATCTGGGCAAGTGTGGGGAGGAGAAAAGGCAGAAAGGAGGTTCACTTCATTTTACTATAATGAAAAAATTAATCGTGGGAGCTCTTTGTAAATAGAGGTTGGGTCAGACTGTTTTGCACTGCGTTTAGGATAGAAAGGAACAAGTGACCAAGCCAAATGTACACTGCAAGAAGAAATTGAATAAAACTGTTACTTTAATGATGGTGCATGATAAGAGGCATATTCTTGATTACTTTTTTCCCCCATGACAGGATAACCAGAAGTGTAAAAAATTTACTTCTAATTGAATTATATTTAGAAATGCGAATCTCTTTTAACAAGGAAGAAACTTATTTCAGTAATTAGAAGGACCCAAGTTGAATTTAGAAAATGCCTTTTAACAAATGGTGAGGCTACTCATCATTCAAAGCTTTTTCAGCTTAGTCTCATTTTGCCAACAGACTTTTCTATGTACAAATTCTAAGGATATGCTGCAATAATGTTTCAATTTGCATACCACTTTCTTCTTCTGACATAATTTTTTTAAGTAGCTTATTTTTTTTATGAAGAAATTGATTTAGTGTAAACTGCTTTTGAGCTTCATGTGGGCTGTTTATTGTAGCAAGCAACTGTTGGTGTTTATACATTATTTTTTAATTTTGAAGATGTGATCTAATTTTATAAATTTTATGTCCTTGTGTTCATTGAAGAACATAATAAATTTTGCACATTTACTTCTTTACCTCTTTCTTGATTCCATGCATTTCTGACATTGAAGCTATACTGTATATCCCACGAGTCTTCAGTTACTGTCCTTCCTAAAAAACCCAATGTGAAGCCTATCATATATAAATTCAATTAGGATTTACATGGGAGTGTTGCATTATTTAGACAAATCAAAAAGAAAGTGCTAATTTATTTTCTGAATTGGGGCTTAAAATGAAAACACTGAATGTGAGAGTGTTCCAGTCATTGTGGTCTTTGGTAAACAGCTTCGGTCTGTGAATTGTTGCGAGATAACTTAAAGGAAAGACGGTATGAAGTTGTCTGTATTTGTGTGGTCTCTCCATCCATTCCTGGATGTTTTTTCTCATGGACAACTTCAGTTTCAGTCTGTTTTTCTTATTTGTGACGTACAGTAGGGTTTGGGGACATATTTTCATTTGAGGGATTTTCAGAAGTGAAGCTATTCTAAACACGTTTTCTGAAGTAAGGTGTGGTGGGGTTTAGGGTTTTGTTTTTGTTTTGGTTTTCCCTCCTAATCTAGGGAAAATGTTTCATTTGATATTTCAGCAGCTGTGGGCAATTATTTTGATAACTCTTTCCTGTGACACAAGATTTTGTTGGCCTTGTAGAGTTTCAGCACTCCGGAAGAAAGCTATTTAATGCGAAGGATCTCACTGTCAGATTTCAAATGATGGCAAAGCAGTCAACAGTGAATGTTTCTGAATTTGCAAGCAATCCACGTTTTAATTTGGAGTGTAGAACCAAACGAGTGGTAATGAATATATATGTATGCTTGAAGCTTGATTATAAGATGGGTTACAGAAAATCTTGTTTCAGTTCTTTTCAGTGGTGCCAGAAGCGCAAAACCAATGCTGTAAGATGGAAATACTCATTCTATTTATATAATATCTAATACTTGAACTGGAAAATTAAGTTCCTAAATACCTGAGGCAATCTAATCCTGATACATTTCAGATGTATCCAGAAATGCTAGAAGAATAATTTGACATAACTTTTATAGTTCACCTTCTGAGAGCAGTTTATTACAGTGCATAAAGGAACTCTGTTTAAAAGTCTTTTTTCCATTTCCGAAGTCTTTCTAATGAAAAAGCCCTGAAGTGTTTTTCTTTTTCCTTGTTCAAAGCATTTCTAACAATAGAAAGCTAATCTTCATTATTTGGTATTTGGGAGAAGTCTGAGGAGGATCTGCACTTGACTCTTCACTGAAATTATTCAGTGGGATGAGACACAGCCCTGTTAATAATGGAATACTTTCAGCTAGATAAGGTAGAGCTGGATTTGTCAGTATTGATGGTTAAAATAACAAGTTAATCAAACCCATTGTTTTTGAAACTAGAGGCACTTAACCAGTGTTGATATTGTGGAATACATGTAATATAATCAGCTTTAAGAGTCAGTGTGGGAAGGGGCAATGAAGCAGAAGTTTCCTGTCATGGGATTGTCAGTTGAAAAGAAACCAGCATCTGGTAATGATTTTGCATATTGGGTCATACATGCTGTGACTTTCCCATGACTTCTGCTTTTGGAATGGATTCTGTTATTAGGATTGTTTTTATATATAACATTTCAAAATCATATGCTTGATCTTGAAACCTGGGTAAGAACATACAGGTAAAAATACAGTCAGAGAACCCCTTCGGTGGTAAATCTTTATGGGATATTGGATTGGTTTTGTAAGGATGCTTTACTGAACGACAATTGTGCGGTGCCATTAGCACTTGACTGTACTTTGTACTGAGGTACATATTTATAAATGGCATATTTATAAATGTTATGTATTGCTGTTTGACATTGGGACTTTTATTTCAAAGAAAGAAAATCTGAAGATGTATGACGGTAGGATTATTTCTCACTTTACTAGGAGTTCAGTATCTTTTGGCCAGTGGGAAGCAGAGGAGATCTGCAGAGGAGGAATTGCAGTAGATGGCTATGTTCTTCCTATCAGTACAAGTATTTTTTTTGAATGCATGCCAGTGGTGATTTTCAGTTAAGATGAAATTCATATGCATAGTAGTAGCTCGTAATGGAGCATTTGATATAAATGAAGAAACAGAGGTGAGTCTTGGGGCATATATGTCTTTCTTAGGGACTGATGACTTTTAATGATCTACACTTACTCAGCCCTGGTGAGGCCACACCTGGAGCGCTGTGTCCAGGTCTGGGCTCCCCAGTACAGGAGAGACATGGACACACTGGAGAGAGCCCAGTGAAGGGCCATAGAGATGATGAAGGGACTGGAGCACCTCTTCTATAAGGAAGGGCTGAGAGGGCTGGGACTGTTCAGCCTGGAGAAGAGAAAGCTCTGGGAGATCTTACCAATGTGTATAAATACCTGAAGGGAGGGTGCAAAGAGGACAGAGCTGGGCTTTTCTCAGTGGTGCCCAGGGCCAGGACCAGAGGCAATGGGCACAAACTGAAACACAGGAGGTTCTCTCTGAACATCAGGAAACACTTTTTTACTGCACGGGTGACCCAGCACAGGCACAGGTTGCCCAGAGAAGCTGTGGAATCTCCATCCCTGGAGATATTCAGAAGCCATCTGGACATGGTCCTGGGCACCCTGCCATAGGTGGCCCTGCTTGAGCAGGGGCATTGGAGCAGATGCCCTCCAGAGGTGCCTTCCAACCTCAACACTTCTGTGATTCTCTCTTTTTGGACAGTATTGCAAAACATTTAAGAAGTTAACTAAGCCACTTTTTGTTCTGTTTTTTTTTTTTTTTTTAGATGTTGTGTCAAGGCCCCATTAAAAGTATAATTGCAGCAAATTTCAAACCATGAGGTTGTTGATAAACAGTCACCTGAAAATAATCATTCTCAGTGCTGAGCAATTAAACTTAAGCTAGAGGAGTACCAGACATGGCATAGTCCTCCTGACAATCAGTTTGTTAGAGTTGCAGGTAAGCCTGGAAAATTTCTGATGGATCGGCTTGTGGCAATAAAAGAAATAACCTTGTAATTAATACCAGATCCAATTCTGTTGCCTTGCTGATGCCTTTTTCCCAAGACAGCAAAGGCCAAAGCATATTCAAAAAGAAAATGGTGTCAGTGGCAGCTTTGCTTAGTTTCCAGTAACTATATTCCCTTTTCCTCACTGAATGTCATTTATTTACTAAACCTGCCAGGTATTGGTAGCCAATCACATGAAAAGTGATTGTTTTTTCCTGGCATAGCTTTTCTAGAAGCAGTGTTGGTACCTAATGTTTTGTGCTCCCTCTGCTGGTCTTGTAACAGCAAATTTAAAATCCTCACCCAAGAGTTGTGATGGAACAAGAACAGGGGCAATATTCTAATAGCCTTGTAAATTTTTTTTTTCTTTCAGATTAATTAAAGAGTCTCTTAAAAGGAGACTATTTCAAATTAAAATATCCAAACTATTTAGCCAGTAATTTTCTGCCACAGTGACCTTATCCTTAGATCCTTGTAATCCATGTATATATTTGTAAATGACTGACTGTGTAGTCATGTAAAGCTGTTGATTTAAAGTTTATCAGAATACTGATTTTTTTATTTTTTTTTCTCTCCTCTATTTTCAAATGAGATTCAAGGTCAGTGTATAAAGGTATAACTCTGTTTAAAAACACTTTTAAACTTTTTTTAAAAACATTTCTAACTAATGACTTCTGAAAGAAACCCCTATTTCATGTATGGCAATTGTCTCTGCGTTCTGCACATAAGTATCAACAACAAAAAGGTTATTATTAGTCCATTATACCAAATGGAGAGAAGGCCACAGCTGTCTGTCAATTATTTGAACATCATGTGGCTGTTTAGGCATGTATTGCCAGTTTTTATGCTGACTCGTAAGACTTTTGCCTCATTAATGGACCCTCCAGCATTGTTTCTTTGAGGATACCCACTGAGGACTCTGATATTAACTCGTCTTGAAGTAAATGTCCAAAATCCATTCCCTCTAGCACAGAATCCCAGAGTCTTGCGCTTTTAAACTAGGTTAGACTGGTCGATAGGTATATCCATATTAGCTGATACTTATAAACACTTCTCAGCCCTTCTGTTTCAGCACTGGTGTTTCCTTGGGTTGGAGGGGGTGGGTGTGTGAAAGAGGGGTTTGATTAGCATTTCTACAGAAAAGCCAAGGTAGCATGTTCTAGTAATGCAGTAAAACTGAAGAAAGAGGTCCCTTCCCAAAAAAATGTTCAGTTATTGTTTGTGAAATGATTTGCAGTGTGCCACAAGGTGTATGACAAAGGAAACAAAATTTCTGTATTCATTAATACTGTAATAGGTTTCATGTGTATAGTTCATTGTTAGCTTTGCGAATTTCTGTATTTTTTTACCCTTCTCCAGGTGCTCTGTCTAAGGACTCCCTCCTGCCGGGCCACTGGAGCCCAGCCCAGGGACCTGGGGCCTCTGCCCAGGCTAAGAGATGTGGCTAATTCTCTCCTGTTTGCAGGTTCAGCCAGTAGCAAAGCTGAGCACGTGTCCTAAGAGCATACACACAGAGGACACCGACATGATGATCCAAGGGCTGGAGCACCTCTCCTATGAGGAGAGGCTGAGAGAGTTGGGGCTGTTCAGCCTGGAGAAGAGAAGGCTCCCGGGAGATCTTATTGCGGCCTTCCAGTACCTAAAGGGGGCCTACAGGAGAGCTGGGGAAGGACTTTTTATTAGGGCTTGTAGTGATAGGATGAGGGGGAATGGCTTTAAACTGGAAGAGGGCAGGTTTAGATTAAACATTAGGAAGAAGTTTTTCACTTTGAGGGAGGTAAGGCACTGGAACAGGTTGCCCAGAGAGATTGTTGAGGCCCCATCCCTGGAGGTGTTCAAGGCCAGGCTGGACCTGGCCTTGGGCAACCTGGTCTAGTGGGAGGTGTCTCTGTCTATGGCAGGGGGGGTGGAACTCGATGATCTTCAAGGGCCTTTCCAACCTAAACCATTCTATGATTCTATGACTGGTTACACAGACTGCCACAGACAAGATACTCCTACATACAGGACTATCATAAAGCATGGACAGCCAAGTCCTCTTCCTCCTCCTCAGCTGGTAGAGATAGAATCTCACTCGTGAAAGCGCACATGCATTCATTGATCCTCCAAGTACCGGCACAGCCCCTCTGTCTTCTTGGTACACCCCTGCCCTGCTCCCAGGCCCTCGTACCTGCTTCTTACTAGCTCCCTGGCTACTCCAGCTGGATGATGGAGTGCAAACACATTCACTCACACACTCCTGTCCCACTGGCACTCCACATTCGCAAGTTCCCCTGCATACCAGCATGAACTGTTGCCTGCCTGATACCCGAGGCCCCCCCATCTTGCTGGCTAGTCCAGCTTAGAGTGTGCTAGCGAACACACACGTACAGCCCGTGCACCACCAGGATTAGGGAAGATACAGACATGTTATTTCCCCCCTTCCTGCCACTGCCAGCTGCCAGCACCAGGCACACAGGCTGTGACCCACAGTCCTGCTCCGGCCGCCAGCACTGAGCTCCTCACTCGCTAGCACCCACAAGGAGCTGGTTTTGAGGACACACACCATTCCCGCCTAGTGGCTGGAGGTTAAAGACCACTATTCCAGTAGCTGACACCACACCTCGTGGCTGACTCCAGGAGCTGGTGTCACATCCACTCGCACACACACAGAGCTCTCACCAGTAGTTGGCACTTAGTCCTTGCTGTATGCATACACCCGGGCTAGAGAATGTGATTACAGTGAGAAATAAATAGTTAAGAAAAGATTTAATAATGAGATACAAGTAGATAGGACAGCCTGCAGTGATTAGGCACAGGGCTCAGCCAGGCAAGCATACAGACTGGCCCTGTTTTACATGAAACCAGTCCCTTTTATACCCTTTTCTGTCTAACCCCCTCTTTGTTCTTTCCCGCTTCCCTTTCCCTCTGCAATTCCTCTCATGGGTTTGTACAGCTCTGTTGATTACCGAACACATCCCAGCTGGGTGTCTGGGATCCCCCTGGTTCACAATCTTGATCAGTTACAAATTTCAGGTTGGGACTTCCCATTCCTGGCAGAGGTACCTGCAGTTTCTGGAGAGCCCATCTATCAGGGTGAGTGGCGAGGCTGGTTTTGTCAGGTCTGTGCCTCTGTATACTCTGTTTCTGGTTTTCCTCTTTTTCCCCTAGTTTCCTAAGTGACAAGGTCCCTGATCAGGTAACCTTGCCGAAATAGTTCCTGGACCAGATACCCTCAAAGGAGCAGACACTCTCCTTCTACTTACCTTTACACTGAGAAGATTAATTTCATAATATACAAAACAAACACATACTCAGCTCCTAAATGTCTAGACATTTGAGGGAGGCTGTCATATAAGCAATCCTGGAAAAGGTCTAGCCGCAAGACCCTGCTTGATATCCCAAGAAAGGAGCCTGGTGGCATTTTGAGCCAAAAGGTCTTTTACTGTGCATGTAAAATGTATGCGTAAACTTGCCAGAAAAATTCCTGCTAGGTGAACTCTTCTTGTTAGTGCCCTGGTAGGGCCTATGGTGCTACCCTCCAGTCATCTCCGCTGTCAAACCTGTCCATACCCGGCCCTGTGCTCTTATGCAACTTGAGTTTTTTTTGAAAGGCCAGAAGGGGAAATAAAAGGGGGGTGGGGGGTGGATTTCATAGCTCTGTATGATAGCATATCTCTTCCTTCCCGCATGTGATAAAGATCATCATGAGCACACAGTTTCTAATCTTTTTGTGTTGAAGTAAAATACACACAAGAAAGTTCATAGTTGGAAAGCTGAAAAAAAAAAAAGATGTTAGTAGTTTTGTGTCTTTCCCCTATGGGAGTGACATACCTCAAAAATGGTAAATCTTTCCATGAGAGGCTCAGAAAGATTTTTCTTAAATCATCACTTCTCAATAAATGTGGGTGGCGTACATACATGCATACATACACTGGTGCATCTGCCTTCCTCTTGAGCATTGTTTTCCACTGAAAGTTTTTAGGAGTTCATTTCCTCCTTTGAGTTTACAGGCCCTATTCCTGCAAATGAAACCCCAGAAAATGTCTATGATTTTTTCACTGCAGCTCAGTCTGCAGGACTTGGGCCATGCTCCTTTTTTCTAACTTGTGTTAGCATCAAGGTTATAAATGTATAAATGGGATACAATCTAAATTCTCCTTCAAATACACACCCAGGTTCGCAGTCACACCAAGCAACCTCTACATACATGCGGTACTGGCTAGAATATTCTCTACCCTGGCTGCATCAATCATTCCTGTCCATACATGCCCTATGTGTTTATAAAAGGAGCAGCATGCACCTCCTTTCAGTTCTTCTGAACTTCTTACTGAGTCATAGCAAATTTCCCTTCGTGCCTTCCTAGCAAACTGCCTTATTTTTTGGTAAGGCCCTTGTTGACCTCCAAAAGCTTACTCACTTCTCTGGTATGACCAGTCTTCCCTCATCCCCCCCTTTCTTTTCATACTGTTTCTTCTGCACGGGTTCCGTATGCTGCTCTGAAACTCTGGCTGCCTGTAGACACGTTTCTTGTAGTGGAAGGGTCTCCTCTCCCGCAGAGCCACTGCCATTTCCTTTACTGCTTTGACAAAGAACATAAGGCATGTGTTGGTATTACCAGCCTGGCTTTTCAACTGAAGGCCGAGCATGCAAGCGATGATGGTAGCCACTAGCAGTCGAGACTAAGGTTTCTGTGGCGCTCTCTCCAGAAAACAGCAAGGAAACTTTCTTCATTCTCCGGGGTCACCTCAGAGTATTCTTCATCAGAAAACCAGATCTCACCTACCCCAGAAGCAGCATGAGATCTCTGATAGTTCCCTCACCTTTGCTCCGTTATTTCTCTTCCTACAGTGACTACAGAAGAGGGTCACCAGAGCTCCAGGTCCTTTTGTGTTATATCAACAGCTGTCATTTCCTATCTGCTCACACATGATTGGAGGCAAAGGCAAATGGCTCAAGTAATGCTCCTTGTCCCTCTGTCAGAGGCCGTAAAGGAATGCCACTGCCTATGCTTAAGGCAGTGTCCTTTTTCTAGTCATAGGATCAATCTGTTTACATTGCAGAGAAACTCTACAAAGTCTCTATCAGATACTAGAGGTCTGGATGCATCTTTGGCAGACAGTTGGGTTCTCCCAGTGCCTTCAGCTTCCCTGCTAGATCAACTGCGATATCAGTTGTCCTTCAGAGACATTCTTGGCCACAAATTTCTGGTTTTAAGTGCTGAGGACTTACTATTTGCAGAAAATAATATCTAGCAATTGGAATTAAGTGCTTTGTTTAACCAAGGTTTTTCCAGAAAAATTTTAAGATCTTGAATCCTACCTCCAGGAGGAAAACCACTTTCTGCCCATACTGTGTTTCGCTCTTTTGTGAAAACTTTCTCATAGAGAAGCCTCTGAGATGTAAGTACAGTTTTCATTAACGCATCAAATTAGTTCAGCCATATTTGCACTGCAGCCCTTGAATCTAAAGAGTTTTTGGGAGTAACCTAAAGGACACAAATCAATACAGTTTTCCCAGCTTTAGTCACCAGTTCCCCTGTAGAGTCCCCAAAGTTACCATCCTCAAAGGATGTTGCAGAAAATATCTAATCACACTTGGCAGATTATAATATTGGGCAAATATATGGCATTTGGTTATGATGTCTAGAACTAACTTAAAGCATTACTACTTCCAAACTGATCTTGCCTCGGTTTTTTTCAGGGACCTTACTCAATCTCCTGTCGGAGGAGATTCTCATAAGCAATATTGCTCAGCCTGAGTGACAGCTTCAGTTCCTATTCACCTTCAAAGAAAGAGGTGTAACAGTCACTATTTCCTGGTTACTTCCTGAAAGAGTGGTGGTTCAAGGCTTATTTTAGATCTCAGGAACCTAAGTGCTTTTATCTACATATTTTAAAATTTGGTACAGTTATTCTAGCATCTGTAATCCCTTTCAGTAAAGGGATTAATTCACATCTCAGTCTTCAAGCTGTGTATTTATCTAAGCCTTGTATCAGAAGTATCTTTGCTTCATAGTGGTACCAAACCTTTCCTAATTTACAGTCGCATCCCTCTCTTTGCAGTCTTCAAGCTGTGTATTTATCTAAGTCTTGTATCAGAAGTATCTTGGTGGTACCAAACCTTTCCCAATTTAGAGTCGCATCCCTCTCTTTATCTTTCCACGAATGCACAGTCTTTGGGATGATCAGCTCACAGAGATTCCTCACCTCAGAAAACGATAAACTCAATGTTATCTTGAAAGTCCTGTCTCTGTTTCGCTCCCCTCCTACTCCTTAGTTTGCCACTTGCATAGCTGCTTTGTTTCCTTGGGAATACACCTTGCGAGACTGAGCACTTGAGCCCTCTATGCTTTAGAAGACAGTTATGCTGCAACCAGCGTGCCTGCAGTTAAAGCCTGTCAAATATTTCTTCCCCACGTCCCAGGGCATCATATTCAGGGCATGGTACATAATATCACCCTGTTACACAGACAGCAAAGTGGAGCGTGATCCCCTTAACCAAAGTAGTATAACAGTAGTCAACTATTGGATCTATTTAGCACCCAGAGACTGAGTTTCACTGATGGACTTTGTGAGAGCTTTTCCTTGCCAAACTGGGCATTCAGAAAATGTTTGCTTGTTTTAAAGCACATTTCACAGCTATGGACAACTAAAGACCCAGATCTTTGCCTCAGAGGCCAATAAAAATTGCAAACTGGTCTTGGCTGTGTTCAGCCATTCTGATTTGGAAAAGCTGAGATGTGAATTCTCCCCAAGTCTTTTGTGACCAAATATGGTTAAGTCAGGACAGGAGTGGGCTCTGCGGGCACTCATAGGGCCCACAGAGCTTTGGTATCGGGATGTCATAAGGCTCACCATGTGAAAAACTAGGTCTGTTTTTGCTTCCAGATCTTCTGTCAATTTGCCAGGCCAAATTCTTCACCTGAATCTTAGCTTGTACCTCATCACTTGGACAAATATAATCATGCAATTCTCCTCCTATTCCTCAAAAAAAAATTTGCTTAACAGCAAGCAACTCTGCCCCAGAAAAGCCTATAAAGCAAAACAGCTGATATTCACAGACTGAGGTTCAGTTACGTCCCTATCTGCAATGCTTGTTTCTCTTCCATTTGGGTTGCAATTTGGAATCTGGAAAAACTCTCGTTTTTCTGTATGAAGTAAACAGAAGTCCTTTGACAGCTTCGTTGACTTTTCATTCCCCATTCTGTTTAGCTCTGTTCAACTATGAGGTGGTTTTTGCAAGGCTTATCTAGACTCTTCCTGTGAAGGACCCAGTTTCTTACCAGGATTTTAACACAGGCTGTCGTTTCACAGCACCCTAAGCCAACCTACCTGCTGGCTCTCACAGTTCCCCAGACTGCAGTTGCACTCTTTCTCTTATGCCAGAGCTAGTTTCACTAGAGCCTTTACAATGCACTAAACTGGCAGGGGAAAAAAAAAACAAAGCAAAACAAAACAAAACAATACAACCAAAACCCCTGAGAAAAGCAACTAGTTTCCTGTTACTTAATACAGGCCAAAAAGGATCAAAATACATAAGGAGAGAGAAGCAATGCAATGGCAGCCAGCAGCTGCATGGCCTCAGTCATCCTGCGTGAGAAAACACTTTGAGCAGCTTGTTTCCACCTTTGTTTATTTGTGATGTCTGCCTTTTTGGTAGCAGTTATTTCCATTAGATGGGTTCGAGAGATTCAGGCCCTGAGGCCAAACCCCGTTAGTCTTTTTTTTTTTCCTTCTTCCTCTTTTTTTTAGAGCTAATTATCTGAGATCAAATTTCACATGGAACCTAACGCTTGATCATCTTCATTGATCAGAATTTAATCATCTGGTTTGAGTGAATCCACATGTTTTCTTCTGAAGTCTTACAAAAGTCAAAGCCCTACTTGTGAGCCTTCTCTTACTTTAGGCATGCTTTGGCATAGCCTGAAGACAAGGGGATTTAACTGTCCTCATCTGTGCCCCGAGGAGGATGTCCCTGTGGAAAGCTGCTTACCAAACGGGAGCCAAGACAGAGTCTCAAAGTCTGATTAGGATTTTGTTCATCAAGGGCCTGAGTGGTGTTTGCAACATCCATTTGAAATTCCAGTAATAGATGAGATTCAGAAGGTTGTGTCATATATCTCCACTCGTGCTTTTCAGTAAGCATCTGCATTCAAGCATCAGAGGGAAGTTGCTAAGGGTAAGGCAGTCCTGCAGGTTGACATTTGACCTTACAGAAGAGCTGATTTTACAGCTGTCAGCCTGGATGAGTGCTTCTTCTCTTCTACCCCAGCCTCAAACCTTTATCACTTCCCAACTCCTTCCTCGCTCCCTTGTGTTGGACCTAGTAACTATGTGGTGCCGGGATACATCGGTTCAACTAACCCCAAGCAGAGTTGTGTCAAATCAGCCAGGCCAGTGGGCTGGACCAGTGCCATGAGCCAGAGAGGGGACACAGCCTCCTCTCTACAGTGCAGCCGACCGTGCAGCCAGCCTGGCTTTTGTTCAGGTATGAAGCTGGGGACTCTCTCCCAGGCATTTTAATGTGGTCACTGCTGGTATTTGCCCACAATATAAATGTATATGTTAGGTGAGAACTCAAAGGAGAAAGATGAGTTATTTACATGTAGCTGTTGTGGGATCCTCATGTTTTCTAGCAGTTTCTAGAGTCATGTCCCAGTGCTGCAAGCCTTCCATTACCAGAAATAATATTTGATTAGGCAATGTGCCTTAGGGTGCGCTCTTCAAAGAAGAATGACTTATGGAATTAATCTGTTTTAACCTCCTACCCCATCCCCTTGAAAATCCCCACACCAAAAACTCTATCTTCCAAACAATTCTGCTTCTAAATGTCAATACTTGAGGAACTTGTGGTTTTTTTTCTGTCACTGTGATCTTTTTGTTAATACAACTATTTACAACTATCAACAACAAGCCCAGGCATCTTAAATTAATGATCAATTTCAGACATCAAGACATGTCTTGTCTTAGGAATAATGATCTGGGAGACAAGTTTACCTACAGCAGATATGGGGTGTTTAGCTATCCACATAAGCACATCTCTGTTTCTGCTGCTTATGTAAACTGCTGTAAGTAGGCATGCCGTGACTAACTGATTATACTTCCTCTCTGTTTCTTGGAGACTTTATTTCATCAGACAGTTACTGTAAATGAATCATGAAAACTTTTTTTTTTTTAATTTAAGCACCACAGCATGCTGAAAGGCACATACCACAATGGGCTCAAATGCGTTGGCCTCTAGGTAAACCTATTCTAGTTGCTTACTTCACTAGTAAACATCCTAAATAATTCTCCAATTCAGAATATGCAAACAAGATCAAGGGAGGAAGGTGTTTCTTTTTTCCTTCCTGATCTCTCCGTCTTCTCTCCTTTTGACAAGCAGAAACAGCATAACCCAAACCTCATAAGAGTACAGGTTACTGCTGTGGCTGTGAGTGGGAGAGAAGAGAGCCTACAGAGAGTTTAGCGAGGCCAAGCTCCCGCTGTAATACATTTGTGTTAAATACTAAAGAAGTAAAAATGTTTCCTACTTTTTGTCTGCATAGTAACTGCTAACTGATACATCTTGTGATTAAAAACATTTCCCTGTGTGACAAGATCGAAATGCAAAGCAGGACAGCACCAACTTTCCCATTAAAACTCAGAAACCAGCCAAAGCACAAAGCAAATCTCTTTTGAGGCGTGACATAACTTCCTTAACTCTCTTTTTCACTTTATAAATGTACCTCAGAACAGCTCAGAGAAATAACGTAACATTTTTCCCCTGTGGAGAGGGCTGGTCTTTAAAACCTTACTTCACATGACTCGGGTGTTTTCTGGTTGTGTAACCCTGTGGGAATCCCCTTCAGTCAGCAGCCGAGCCTTTCTCCATGGTGGCACTCAATTAACGAATTCCCAAACTAGCATGCATCTATCTCATTGTCCGAGTTGCTAATTTCTGAGAGATGACGAAGAATATCAGGCTTAGCAAAGAGCTGGTGAGAAGTCAGACTCCTCAAGGTGCTGGCCTGGAAAACCTGTGCCCACGTGCCTACCTTACCACATGTCTCATTGACCTCCTCCTGCCAGAATCGCCAGAGTACCAAGTTTGCAGGGCCACGTGCAAACTCAAGCATTTCTCACACTCCCTGAGGTCAGAGCAGGGTCAGGCACTGGTGGGAGCTGCGGGTGCTCATGTGTCCCTGCAGGGTGGAGGTCATTCTACCCAGCATTTCCTTCTGAGTGCAGGCATCGCTGCAGCCCAACCACCATGATGCCCACTGGTTGTGCAGCAGTTTGTGCATGCCTTTTCTCCCGGTTGCTTTCCTGTCTCCTCTTTTCCAGTTTTGGATTCTTTTCTCTTTTGTCCTCCCTCACCTTTTTTGAGAGGAAACATCAGAAATGGGTCCTGCAGCAGCTGGAGGATCATAAACGCAGTTGGGAGAGATATAGGTGCTAAAGGATCACACAGAGTCACAGAATGGTTTGGGTTGGAAGGGACCTTCAGAGATCATCTAGTCCAACCCCCCTGCCAAGGCAGGTTTACCTAGAGCAGGATGCACAGGAACGCATCCCAGGCAGGTTTTAAGTATCTCCACAGAAGTCGACTCCAGAACCTCTCTGGGCAGCCTGTTTCAGTGCTCTGTCACCCTAAGGTAAGAAGTTTTTCCTCATTTTGAGATGGAATTTCTTGTGTCCCGGTTTGTGCCTGCTGCCCCTTGTCCTGTTGCTGGGCTCCACTGAAAAGTGTCTGGCCCCATCCTCTTGACACCTGCCCTTTGGATATTTATAAGCATTGATAAGATCCCCTCTCAGTCTTCTCCAGGCTAAACAGACCCAGGTCTCTCGGCTTTTCCTCACAACGGAGATGCTCCATTCCCTTGATCATCTTTGTAACCCTTTGCTGGACTCTCTCCAGTAGTTCCCTGCCTTTCTTGAACTGGGGAGCCCACAACTGGACCCAATACTCCAGATGTGGCCTCACCAGAGCAGAATGACTGACAGGGAAGAGAGCTGTCAAATGGGGAAACACGACTTAGGTGGCTGTGTCAGGGGACAATAGGAAGAGAATAAACAGATGTTTATCAGCCCTTTAGCACCACCCCAAATCACCTCTTTCCATGCATTTGTGAGTAGATAAAGTATTTGTTCACTCTCTCATACATTCAAAGACAGAGGATGGTATATATGGGATGTCTGGATGCAAAAACGCAACATAATCTTTATCTCCAACATCAAGATATTAAGAGCATCTTTTTTAATCTTGTGATTTTTTTTTAACTTTAAAACTATTTAATGGTAGCACCTCTGCCTTTACAGGTTGGGAATAAGAGCATGGGAAGATAAAGAGCTTAATGTCTTCAGCCATCTGCTATGCAATGATGGCTCTCATCACAAACCCCTTGTGAACAGAACAGAGCTGCAGAAGGCTTAGTCTGTGGGGTGCTGGGGACCAGAACATTCTGGTTACTGAAAGTCCCAGTGGGAGTGGAACTTTTAATAGAACCAAGATGTCTTGCTAAATTGGAGATGCACCTTTATGTGCCTAAACACCCTTCCATCTACTTCCAAAAGGGCCCAGTTTGCGGATGAAGGTCCAGATGTTTCCAACTTTCTCCCACAGTTAGTAGAGCTATCACAGCAAATTTTGCAGGGGGAGGCAACGTGTATGAACAGACCTGGATAGTTTTCCTATATGATTTTTTTTTCTTGCATGTTAGGCCAATATCAAACAGCTCAAATTACATTTCTCTTCCAGGAAGATTAAAAATCATCGCAGCAAACACCATGAGTTGGAAGTAGAGAGGTAAATATTTGAAGAGCTGGCTTTTGTCAAAATAAGTCTTTAATTTGTTTAAGACTTGCTTAAGTCTAGTTTGAATAGGAGTGGGCTTTCTTGCGTGTGTTTACTTTTGTTTCCCATTCTCAGTATATTTGTGTTGTTTCTTGCACATTAGCAACATAACACTACTGGAAACATTGACAGAGTAAGTACCATAGATGAATTCCAGTGCCTTTTAA
Organism: Charadrius vociferus; assembly: GCF_000708025.1. NCBI lineage: Eukaryota > Metazoa > Chordata > Aves > Charadriiformes > Charadriidae > Charadrius > Charadrius vociferus. The sequence goes on along the minus strand of NW_009646936.1, from coordinate 437,660 downwards.
ATATTTTTGGTCATTTTCAAATGGGAGGTGGAATGGAGGATTCTTCTTTTTTATTGTCTTCCTTTTTTTAGTTTCTTAACTGAGTTAGCCATGGCTCCTTACATGAGATGCCTAGAAGAGGGGTGAGGGAAGAACACAAGGAAGGTGGTTGATTTCCCTCTTAGACCACTGTGGTCCCAAAATTGTTTCCCTACCGATCACTACCTGATGCATGAGGTGTCCCTAAGTCTTTACAACGGATGCATTTCGCCTCTATCTATGTGTTATTTTTGGAGAAATTCCTTCCCTTTTGGGGATTCAAATCTTTTTCAAGATCCTGTGCCAGAAATTTGGCTGCAGGAAAATGAATGCCTTGATATTGATTAGCTGTCTTCTTATGGGTGAGTTGGTTTCAGTTTTACAAGGGTGAACCCAAGCATCCACATATAATAACTGGCAAGGCTGGGATTTTAGAGTAGTAAATTGTTTGCTTTGTGAAATACACCCATAACTACTTACTATGTCAATCTATTGCAGTTATGTGCCATGAAAAATCTTCTTTTTTCCTACATGTAAGACTTCACAGTGATTTTAAGAGCGTGTAATTTGCAGTGACAGATGGAGCTATTTTTATTGATGATCCGAGGGCTGGAGCACCTCTCCTATGAGGAGAGGCTGAGAGAGTTGGGGCTGTTCAGCCTGGAGAAGAGAAGGCTCCCGGGAGATCTTATTGCGGCCTTCCAGTACCTAAAGGGGGCCTACAGGAGAGCTGGGGAAGGACTTTTTACTAGGGCATGTAGTGATAGGATGAGGGGGAATGGCTTTAAACTGGAAGAGGGCAGGTTTAGATTAAACATTAGGAAGAAGTTTTTCACTTTGAGGGTGGTAAGGCACTGGAACAGGTTGCCCAGAGAGGTTGTTGAGGCCCCAGCCCTGGAGGTGTTCAAGGCCAGGCTGGACGTGGCCTTGGGCAACCTGGTCTGGTGGCAGGTGTCCCTGCCCATGGCAGGGGGGTTGGAACTCGATGATCTTCAAGGTCCTTTCCAACCTAAACCATTCTATGATTCTATTTCTCCTCTGAAATGTATTTCCTTTTACCTTCCCTTGCTACCTTTCACTTTCTGACGTTGATAGCTTTTAGTGGGGGAAAGGGACCAGCAAAAAAAAATTAATTTATCCCTTACTTTCTCATTTGGCACTAACTTTGCTTTTTGCTACCTAAGCTCAAAGAAAAGACAGCAATATACATAATTATCTCTGAACTCCTGTAGGTTCTAGAGATTTCCTGAGTTAATTAATAGTATTTTTCTTTTGGAGCTGATTGATAGAATCAGATGTTGCATTGACTCCAGTTATCTCTTCTCTCAGTTTTCATTAAATCACTATTTATTTTCAGTTCTCTCTTGAGCTTTCCCTAAGCTACCAGTTTTAAGAAGTCATCCCTCATCCACTGACAGTGAAAACCACATTTTTCATTAACCTTTTGTTCATGAAGGCACAACCAGTCATTTTCACTTCCCTCCTAACAGCCTGCTAGACTGTAAGACAGTAATTTATTAGGCTTTGATTTGATAGGAAGCTCAGGGTAGAAGAGAGATCAGCTGGACTAAAACCAAAAGCCTGCAAGTTTCCTGTCTGGTTTGGCAGAGGGAAAACACACATGATAAGTTATGGGATTTCTCTAACAATTACAGTAAATACTTGTCTTTCAGTGCTAGGGTAGATGGAAACCCCGCTTCAGAATTCATGTTTTGAGTTGCTCTTTAATAGACCTTAGTTTCTTCTGTGAATCAAAATCTCATTAATGCATGAATCAGAGATGCCACCAAAATTAACATGCCTTCTGGACATGCTGTTTTGCTATTTAATTTTCACAGTTAGAAACTGCCAATGGCTTTCCCAGCTACCTGCTTGGCTACCTGCCACCAGAAACGCTCCACAGTGCATGACTGAAATTCCTCCATTAAATTCCTCCATCGGCTTCAGACATCATTATTAAAGAATCTGTGTCTCAGCACAGGCCTGGCACCAGGGAAATCCCAAAGTGAAGTTTGGGGAGCAGAGGGTTTCAGTAGAAGAGTGCTGCTAGACTGACAGGGTTGAGTCACTCTTCCCAGAAGGGTTCAAAAAGAGGTCAGGCACATTAAGCACAGAGAAAACAGGCTAAATCTGTAACCGAATGACTTCAATCTCTACCATCCCCTTCTAGCACATCTTTTTTTCACAATCAACCAACCAACCTTTTCGGTATTTGCTTTTCTTTTCCTCCTTTGTTTACATTACTTTCCAGCTATTATAATTTGTGTCAGTGTTAAAGGCTTTGACTGAGATTCTGGCCTGTTTTATTACTGTACCTCCCTGCAAAGGGAGCATCTTTGCCCTGAAAGCTTGCAATCAGTAAGAGCAGGCCATACAGGGCTAAGAGAAAGGGAGGAATCTCTCTTTCGATTAAGCTGAACTACAGCGAAATCAAGTCAATCATCCAAGCTTACCTGGAAATAAAAGCTGCCCAGCCCTTACATAGCGCTCTGAACGCAAGATACTCTTGCTGTACTTGCCTTTCCTTTTGCTGGAAATCAGATGGCAGTGCTGTAAACTTTGCCCAGGGAGCCTTCAGGCAGCCAAACCTCACCTTTATTTATGTTACTTAAAGATGTTTTCATTACCCTAACTCCGCATGGTTTCCTCTGTTGGCAGTCCCGCCCATGATAGTTCTGCTGACCTCCCAATCTTGTAGTCATCTGAAGTGTTTGGGAGAATTTTTACTTTCTTCAGGAGACTTACGAAACACTTTTAAACCAAAGTGGCCGATCAATGCCTGGCGAATTATTTTAAAACCATTTTCCTATTAAAATCGTGCTCCCTTGAGGCGGAATGCTGCCCGCCGGCATCACCTCCAGATTTTTTTTAATCGCGATACTGTGTAATCAATAGCCTCAGTTAAAAGTACGTGGTTAGGCTTAACCACGGGGTGGTGTTACAGTTAGGTGCAGCCAGAGAAAGCTGGGGGGAAGGAACTTTTAACCACTTCGTGGCAAGATTTTCTCACATCGACCGCACACGCCATACATGCACACGCAGCCCTCGGCGCCTGCCAGCCCCAGCCCCA
>NW_009646936.1:405265-433810 GCF_000708025.1 Charadrius vociferus | reverse complement strand
CGGCTTCAGTACGGTTCCCTCTGGAAGAAGACAAGTCCTGCTTTCTCCTGCCGACCCCGGGGTCGCTGCTCCCAGAAAATCTCTGGGCTGCCTCCAGCTCTGCGGGCAGCTGCCGGGCACTGGGCAGCCTGGCCCAAAACCTGCTGCCTCTGTGAGAGAGCGGCTGAAACCTGCACGGGTTCAGTGTTTAAAAGGGGGATTGATACGGCATTAAGTTGTCTGTGTGGCTGTAGTTCGTCGTGTGGCTGCCCTTCATCGGCGGTGCTTGAGCCTCCTCCGTTTAATTTTGTGAATTGACGGTTTAGGTAGGATTGGATTTAGACTTCGATGTGAATGCTTTGCCATAATGGGTGGGGGTGTGGGGGGTGGGGGTGTTGTTCTTCAAGTCAGGTCTGAGCTATAGCTCACGAGTATAACCCTGGCTTTAGTACGTTTCCCAGCAAATGTGGAAGAGCTGTGGTGACATGTCTTGAATGAGGTATGCGTACAGCGTGGTCCTTATGCAGGCACGCGGGTACTGCCATGAGTTCAACATGTCTGCTGTCACGTTTCCTCGTGTTTGTCAAGGCCTGTCTGGCCAGCCTGTGACTGGTGAGCTCCATGGGGCTCTCCGGCTCTTTGGGGGCAGCTGCCCTTCCGGTCCGTGGTTCAACTCCTGAGTCCAAATGCCCTTGGGTGGGCTGAGACAAGCTGGGGGGACCTGCTGCAGTCAGCATTGCCCAGTCCCATCCCATCAGCAGCAGCCGGATTTCTCAGGGAGGTGTTCGGCTTGTGCGTAGGGCCTCCTCCCACTCTACGCTCTCTCTCATAGGCACGGTGTGCTGTGTTTCTTCTGCTGCAAATGGAGATGCTACATGTTAAAACCTGAGCCAAAATAATAGCCAGCTGTCATCACCTGTCCCCACCTGGCCACTCGCTTCTGCTATTTACCTTTTGCAGGCTGTGGTGCTTGTCTGACAATATGAGAAGCCAGTTCAGTACACTAGAACAGCAAAAGCCCATCCAACAGACCTCACACACCCCAAAGCTTCTTTTTTTGCCATTTAGCAAAATAATGAGTTTTATGGCTGATGCAGGGGAAGGGATCAGAAATCATTCAGGAGCAGGGATGGAGGCTGTGAAACCAATAGGTAGGCCAAGCTGAGCTGCTTTCACTTACTGTAACTTGTGGCTTCACACTCTGCTATATGAAAGCTTTGACTTGCGGCTTGAAGAGTCAGGAAGTCTCTGCATCAGGAAAAAACAATCTGAGCATTGTTTGGCTTTATAAGAACAGATTCAGTGAGACCACTTTCCAGACAGAGAGAAAGGATGGGGCATTTCGGCCTTTCCCTGGCTAAAGTAGTTTGGGTTTTTCTAGGATATTTGCATATGTAGGTGTTCTGTAGTTTTTTTACTTTAGGTCCTACAAACTAATGGTCGTTACAAAGTTCAGTGTGTGATTTCAGAAATTTATGTAACTTCCCTTGTCAAGTTGAGATGTCTAACCAAAATGCGAATGGGTTCCTTAGGTTTGCTATGAAAACAGCTCCTCAGTGCAGTAGTAAGTGCCTTGAGTTTGCACAGCACCTTGACATTCAAGTACAGAGCCATAGATTTGGTAATTTTTTCAGTGTTTTTTAAGCTGTTAGGGGAAATTATTTGTTTCTGAGTGCTAACATAAGGCAAAATAATCAGTGTGTGCTCTTGACTGAGAAGATGAACCAGCTCTCATCCTTCATTGCTTTTTCCTTTTTTTTTTTTAAGGGCGAGAGGAGAGAAGAAAAAAAAAATTCTAGTGCTTGTGTTTCGTTCTCATAGCTTTTTTTGAATTTTGTAGAATTAGTTTGTATCAGATGTCTGAGTGCACAGATTACTGATGGTGTGAGATACCTTGCCACATGCCAGACCAGCAGCGAGAACACAAGAAAGAATCTGCATGTCTGGAAAGTGAAAACTTTCCTTGATTGAAGAAGTTACTTAGAGGCCTTTAAAATACACAAGAGATTAATAGCTTAGGTAGCATTTGTATCTGTAAGGAATCTCAAACAGGTTTGCAATGCTGAATGATCCATCTGTAGTCTAAGGCAATGTGTGTCTATTCAAGAGCACTACTCAAAAGCTGAGGCTAAGAAACTAGTAATTTACCTAATTAAAACTTCGAAACCTTAACTAGTTCTTTTGTATTTGGGGCTTAGGGTTTAATGCAACTTTCTGAAGATTCATGTTCCTGTACATGGCAGGATGTTAAGATCTTGGCATGACGTCTCTTCTGAAAGATAAGCACTGTCAGCATCAGTGTGCTGTCTAGTGCTGTGTAACAAAATCAAATGTAAAAATAAAAAAACTTTTTAACATTATCCCTATATTTCCAAAGAAGGCTGGTGCCAGAATTTCGCTTAAGTGCTTGATCTTCTGATCTTATTTGTGCAAAAATGAGCAAACCGTATCTTAGGAGACTATTGTCTTAAGAACAAAAAATGGAAATCTTATCATGTGGGATATCGAACTTTCTGAAGATTCATGTTCCTGTACGTGGCAGGATGTCATGACAGGATATCATGTCATGTCATGGTTGCCTTTGAGCTTAGGACCTGCTGACTCAGTATTTTTAATGGTGTAAGTGGATCACTACGCAGGCAAATACAAGTCAAGTGGAGAAGGAAAACCATTCTCCCTCTTTGGACAGGGAGGCAGTGAAGCTGTTGCCCAGCAAGGCTGTACAGGCTCTGTCCTTGGAGGTTCTGGGACCTGCCTGGGGAAAGCCCTGAGCAGCCTGGTCTGATGCCAGAGCTGGCCCTGCTCTGGGCAGGGTGTTGGAGGAGACTTCCTGAGGGCCCTTCCTGCCCCAGTGACTGCAGTGCTGTGGTCAGAAGTGTGAGGCTTTTCAGGTTTTAAAAGCGTTTGATAAGTGTCGTCTTCGCCTCAGCCTACTTGTGGTAATCTTAGTCTCTTTTTTTAGCTATTCCAATTCCTCGCCATTGATCTCCTTGTCTTTCAGTGTTTTCTGGTTCTCCAGGCTGCTGCTTTGCTCTGCTTGCCAGCTAACATCTCCCTCCAGTTGCTACTCCACTTAATTTCTCGTCTGTCTATCGTTACTTCACCCACCGCCATTTCCCCAGCTCTTGGTTCTCTGCCTTTTGCTTGGCTTCCTTCCCTCCCTCCCTCCGCGTGGCTTTTCTACCCCTCCGCCCCCAGCCCGGTGCCTGGCCTTCAGCCATGCTCCAGTCCCAATAGACAGCTTCCTCCTCCGCCCTGCTTGGGCCAACAGGGAAGTGGTGGTTCCTCTGTACTACAGACACAACTCTTTGCTCTCTGCTTCTATGTTGCTCACCTCCTGACAAGCTGCTTGAGAGCACTTGCAGGTCTTCATTCACCCCCAGGGGTTTATGACATGATCGAATTTGGGTGGATGTTCCTACTAGCAGAAGGCCCACCTCTAACAGAGGTTTCTGTCCTTTTCCACATTGTGAAATCAGTTTCAAAATTGACAAAACTTCAGGCTTGCAAGTGGAATGGTGCACTATGTGTTAGTGAATGTTTAAGTATGAAAAGGCTTTTTTTTTTTTTCCCTCCCACCTGTTTCCTGGAAAGTTTCCCTGAAGTGACCTTGGCGTTTTCAAACAAGTTAGCAGGAGGCAGAAAGTCAGGAAAAGCGTGTTCTGAGTTGTTAATCCAATAAAACATGAGATGCAGACAATTGAAATAGATGAGCTTTTGTAATGACAAGTGGCTGTGGACCTTAATTTAAAGCTTCATGGCGGAGCTGGGTGGTGTTTATTGTGTTGTGCTGGGCTCTGTACTTTCAGTGTGGGATTGCTAAAAGTAATAAGTTGCAATTCAGTGCTTTGTGGATAGCAGGGACTTAAATGTACTGCTATTAGTGTGCCTAGAAATGAAATAAGGAGGAGGAATGGCTTTGCCTGCAAAGACGTGAAAATGTAATATATGGTGATGAAATCTGGAGACCAAAAGTTAGTTACTGTGTACTCGAATGTTTCAATAATTATTTTTATTCCTCTCTTTACTTTAGAATCTTCTGCCCATTTACCGGCACCAAAGGATGTGATGGTTTATTCCTATAACTTTCGTAGTTTGCTGAGATGGTCTCCTGTTAAAGTGGATAGAGGCTTGGTGTTATATACAGTCCATTTTAGAACGTAAGTAAATAGTTCTAAAATCGAAGAACCTGATTTTGTTCTAATCCAGTAACACAATTGGCTAAAAAAAAAAAAAAATAAGCATAATAATAAAAGAATTAGTTGTCTATTACAGGTGCTTTTATGTATATCTGAAAGCAGCTTCTGAAGACTGACAATCTCTTAGCCTATGATATGCCCACTACATTGAGAAAAGATTGAAGACCTGAAGAGCACCCAGAAATGGTGCATGGTTTCCTGTATAATTTTAGCATAACCAAATTCTCTCTTTTGTTACAAAAATTGTCTATGTTGGAGGGGTTATATTTTTAGGTAGTTGCACTGTTCTGCTGGTGCTTTAGTTGTTGTTTGTTTTGCATTGCAGAGGGGCCTTTAACAAGTGGGATGAGATGAACTGCACCCGTATCACCCAGACTGAATGCAGTTTCCCCTGGTCACTTAAGCGGCGTTGGACTGTTGTTTTGCGCGTGAGGGCTGAGCTGGGGCAAGTGACTTCTGAATGGGTGGAAACACTTCCGTTTGTGGCAGAGAGAAACAGTAAGTGCTACTTATGATTTCAGTGTCTCTCTCTCTCTCAAAGGAGATTTCTTTGAAAGATACGTTTGCTGTCTGTTCTAGACTTTTTTGAGTCTATTATGTCCAAAAGAGAGAATTGTACGTGTTTGGTTAACAAAGACCACAAGGCCTCGGTGTGTCACTAGGAAACTGATACTACTTAGTTCCTCTGTAATGGGGTTAGCAGTGGGCTCTTTCAACAAGTATCGAAAGACAAACAGATGAGTTTCCTTGGGTGGTTGAGCCTTATAAGGGTTACAACATATATTTTGTTAGAGCTTTACATTTTCTTATTTTGCCACTTAGCACTGCCCCATGCACACGTTCACCCTCTTGATTTGTGGCAGTCTGAGTACAAACTACTTGTTTCTATTGAACAGATCCCTTTTCTGATGAGTATAAACTGTCCTAACTACAGTGTAGAAGGGTCAGGGGCACACTGTAAATCCTGTTAAATGTGTGAACAAGCATATTGTTGTTCTTTGTAAGATTTGCTCTTTGCCTTGCTGTGAGTGGTTTCACGATTAGAAGACAGTAAATGTTGAGTCTAAAAAAAACTCTGAAATGATAATGAAGCAGAGGAACGGATTTATTAACTCATTAGTTCAAATTTTCCCATACCTTGTGAGGAGCAGTGGTGGTCCATGCTACAAAGAGTATCCTACTTTCCCTGATGACTCCAGTTCTAAATCTTGGATTTTGTCTAGTAATAAAGAGTGTGAGGGTGAAGAATTGCCTGATTCCTACATTCAAGTTTACAACTGACGTATCCATAGCTTGTGATGCAGGATTGTTTGGGAGTGGGATCATTTGGAGGTTATGAAAGCACTGGGCTAATGGGAATACAAAACAAAGGAGAGGCTTGGTGCAGGAGAGACGCCTCTGTGTCTGTACCGTGGAGGAGCAAGAGGGACATTATGTGATCATTCTTGTGTCACCGACCATGAGACCAATTCCTAGACACTAAGACCATGGGCTACTCATTCAGGCTCTTTTCTTCCTTTAATGGAAGGATCAGTCCCACTCGAGAGGGGAGCTTCAGGAATTTGTGAGGACGCACAACAAGGCCTTTGCAGCAACAGGAAGTAGAAAGAAATTGGAATTTCTCTACCAATATGAAGATCATGAGAGTCCATTTTCTCTAAGAGTGGACTGGGCAGGTTCTGCTGGGTTTTTTGAGGTACAATAAGCAATGATTGCACGTCAGGATTGATTTTTACTGTTAATAGTTACCTATCTTTAGTATGCAAGCAGCCGTTAACTACTCAAATATTTGCATGAGTGGGGTTTTTTTGAGATCCTGGAGTGCTTTACAAACGCTGTTAAGCTTAACTGGTGAAAGAAGTCAAGACAGATAAATGACTAACAATGATACAGGAGTCTCTTGTATTAGGACTGACCATGTAATATTTTGCACAATTTAGACCTCAGAGTACTTCACAAAAGGAAGTCATAATCTTTACCATATAGGACAGATGGAGACATAAAAGCAAGGAGGGGGAAACTAGTTACTCCTTTTCCAATCTATTGACCCAACCAGTATGGTTTTTAGGGAACATAGAATATCTGGCAGGCTAGCTGAAGAAAAAAAAGATAGAACAAAATTGTGTCACTATTAACTGCAGATAAATTCAGATACATTCTAGTGAATGTTTACTGAACTTCCAGGGAAAGTTAACAGGAAACTCTTTTAAATTATCTAATTTCACTTAGGCTTTCAAGTCTTTTTCCTTAGATTTGTAGTAACGTAGATATCTTAAATGCAGTAAGTAGATGAGAAAATAATGTATTCCTTTTCTTGAGAAAAAGCTGTTGATATTTAGCATGTTTACTGAGAGTATCTAAGTAAAGCTGGAGACAGTATGATGAGCTGTTCTGCAGTCCAGAGGTTCACTGCTCTTTCTGTGTTTATTTTCAGCTATTATAGGGCCCCCTAAAGTGAACAGCGTGAATGTAAGCTCTGACTCACTTCTCATTAGTGTCACACCCCCTTTTGAGTCTGAAGCAGGTGACTTTCTTGAGTATCATGTGTCCTACTGGGAGAATGCAACAAGTACTACTAAAAAAGTAAGAATTCTCTCTGATTTATTTTCTTCATAATGCCCTTGTGACTAAGAGATATGAGTCAGCGTCTCTTGGCAAAACAGCAGAAATGGAGGAAGAAAACTAATGTCATTTTTTTCTGTAGCAATGATGATCAACATTTGGTGACTTGAAAAAAAAGTTAATTTCGTCTTGGCACAAGTATTGTATGTATTACGAAGCTTTCAAAAACATCTGTCTTTTCCTCCATATGAAATGAAGGTTAAATCACGTTGCAGATCAAGGGAGAGAATCCACGAAGTTTCAAAGGTGGCTTTAAAATGGCATTTAGATTCCAAAGTTTGCTTAGGCAATGTGGAAAACTATGAAATATCCTGCTTGCTTTCCTGTGCTAGGCTTGCTTGTGCTAGCAGCTTCAGTAACAGACTGCTCTGGCCTGATGCCGCCTGTTCCTAGGGCAGAGAAAGGCAGTTACTAGAAACATGCTGGACACAGCTGGGATGAGCTGTCCCTGCTCATATTGAGACTTTGAGGTGTTGGTCTCGTTGTGTGCTTATGCTGCTGTCTGGGGCCTTGCTAATTGTGTTCATGACAGGCCAGCGTTGCAGGGGAGGGATTAAGTTATACTTGAAAAAAAAAAAAATTAAAAAAGAAGAAGATCCAAAAGAATGTCATTCAAAAGAATGTCATTCTAAAGTCAAATGTTTAAAAAACAGAAAAATATTAATATTTATTTTAAAAAACCCTTTTTTCAAAGACCTTGTTAAATCTGAAACACCTCAACTTCCTTCCTGTCTTGCACCAATGTGTATTTTTCTGACACACATAAAATACCTTTATGTTTCGGATTCAGACAAGAAGTCACTCTTGCATGCTTCTGTAGGCTTCACCAAGGCCCTTATCCTAGCCCTTTACAAGTTAAAAATTCCCAAAAGACTGTGGTGGCCGTGTAGAGACTGTGGAGGTTTTGCACTGCCCATCTGCTGTTTCCCTCTTCAGTAGAAGGAGCTGAGATGGTGGAAGCTCTTCACTGACCAACGCTTCTGTCAGCCGATTCTGATGGTGGAGGCACTTCTCATGGCTTGTTTTTCCCTCCCCCTTCCTATATGGTGCTCGCTGCCTGAGCTCTTACAGAAGCTGTGTCAAAGTATCCAGCAGCATATTGTCGATAAAATGAGACCTCATATCAGTTTTCATTCCTCTGCTGCTTGTGCCCTTATAGAGGGTTTTAAATGGTCAGGCTTAATTTCATTTAAAGATTTTCAAATGCATTCAAGTAGGAAAGTTGAAATATATTTCACTGTTTCTCTTCTTTGGAAAAGCTGAATTATGAAAAATAAAATCCACACTTTTTAAAGGAGAAACTTAAACGCGGGGAGGGGATTTGTGTTAGAGAGGTCTGTTTTGTTTGGTTTTTTTTTTACAGTAATACTTTTTTTGTGTCTTTTAAACAGGAGAAAAAGACGAGCAATACACTATTCAAAATTGAAAATCTAAAGGAATCAACACTCTATTGTTTTAGAATTCAAGCAGAATTGATGGCACATTCAGTTCGTCCATTACTTGGACTGCAAAGTGTCCCAGAGTGTCACAGAACTACAATCAGTGGTATAAATCTGATTTTTGGTTGTTTGGTTGGGGTTTTTTGGGGTTTGTGTTTTGGTTGTTTTTTTTTTTATATCATGGGATGAGTGTAGAACATGAGTGAGATCGTGTAACTGGTCAGCTACAGACCTGTATTTGTCAGGAGTGCTAAGAGAGCACCACCAATAGTAGTTCACAATTGTCATTAACAGCAAAGTAACATGGAACTTTTCAGTCAGTAGTTGAGGTACAACTGTGTTGTATACTTCCCCTTGTCCTTTTGCTTCATAATAAATACTGCTATGGGTATTACCTTCTAGAGACAAAATACAAATACTTGGTCTTTAGAGGAAGTCATTGAAAAAGGAGATATTGTTACTCTTGCACATCTTCTCCCTCAGCCACTGCCTCCTGCAGGACAGGAACCTCGTTCTCCTTCTTGACCTGCTTCCTTCTCTGACACTTCGAGCTCCATATTTTTGTATGAGATAAGAGAGAGGGGGAGGGGAGGGGCGGAGAAGGCATGTGCAAGATAATGGAGTTTGTACCTCTCTGGAATCTCTCCACGTCACCACCAACACACAAGCACAGCTGATCTTTAGCATGCTTTAATCTCGCTGGAAGATGTGTAGATGAAACCTGCGTATGCAGTTTCTGAGGCCCTCGAGGAGCTGACCTCCTGGGGAGTATAGACCTAGTTGAAGTACTTGATCGCAAGCCCCTGAGCTGTGACATTGGAGCCTGTGATGCTCTCTTTGCTGAAGGGAGATGCATGTTCTGAAAGAGAAGTCCCTGGCATTAACGGCCCTTGCTGGCAACTCGAGGGTGGAAAGGCAGATTGCATTCCCCACCTGCGCTCTGCCCACCAGCAGTGATTCCTCCAGCTCTGCGTTTGCCCTGCTAGCGTGTCAAGTAGGAGCTGGCCTTAGGCTGCGTGATTAAGGGGCAGAAGCTTGTGGGAGCTGGTGACTTCCACGAGGAATCACAAACCAAGCTACTTGTGAACACAGGTGTTGAGAGTGCATCTGTAGTAGGGTTGTGATCTTAGCCTTGGAAATTATATTTTGATTACCAGGTAGAGTAAATTTCAGCTTGCTGTATGTTGTTTTATGTTTGGTGATGTTTAAATATGAACCTACCATATGTATATGTTTGGGTTTTTTTCTTTTTCAGAGGCAACTAGAGATCAATATGTTATACTAATATTTGTGTCAGTGTTACTTGTTGTAATTCTGGTAACAGCTGGTTTGTTTCTTCTGTGGAAACACCATGAAACTTTTAAATATTGGTCTCAGCCACCTTTAGAAATCCCATCACACTTTGAAGAGGTATGTGTAGACATCTTATATTTCTGCTCCCCCCCCCCCCCCCCAACCCGATCTTGGAGTGAATATGAATGAAGCTATTTGTTGCGTAACATAAATAGATATAAATAATTGTTGACTTAGTGTAAACTGTTACTTTTCTTATATATGATCTCCCACTTTATTCCTCTTTTACTCAACTGAATTATTTTTTTCTCTGCACTAAGTACAAATGCTGCTGTAATCCTGTTAAGAAACTGGAGTAAGATTCTCTGTTCCTTGACTGCCCCTTGTCCGCCCCTGTCTTTGCTTATCTAAGCCATCAGGCCTGAAACAGTTGCTCACTTGAAGCAAAAAGCTTTTGTGTGCTGCAGAACATGTACTTGGGACCTAGGTCTCTGATTAGAAATCAAATATGGAAAAGTGAACACTGATCATTTTAAGAGCAACGACTGACTTGAAGACTAAAGACTATCTCTGGGAATGTTCTTGGGCTTTTTTTTTTTTTCCCTATAGTTTTAGCAATATTTGGATGAAAAGGTCATCCGTCATCCTGGGACTTTTTTTTCCTCCTTGTAGCTCACGCATTTCTGTACTAAACAATATTGTTTCAGTCCTGTTCTTCTTCCCCTTTTTAGTATTTAAACAGGAAGTAGTCTTTACACAAAGTTCTTGATTTAAAAGTTCTTGTTCAGCATACATTCCATATTTTGAAAAGCTTGTATTTGTTTGCAGTTCTTTGAGGTGTATTCTTAGTATGTATCTCTGTCAGAATAGTTTGTTGTACCATGGTACTTCTGTGATTGGGGAGCTATTTTTCCCGATTTTAATAGAAGTTTGGGTGAATGAACCCAGACCTCCTGCGGAGTCCCGAATACGTCATTTTTTTCTCTTTGTGCTACCTCAGCTACCATTCCGTGGGAGCTCAGTGGAGATAGCTGTATTAAATGTCAAACGAAGTATGTCTCACATAGGAAAGAAAATCCTTGTACAGTGTACTAAAATAGTGCAGCATTTCATGCAAAGGACTTGCAAGAATAGAGTCTATCATCATGTTTTCTGGAGTAATTGTTATTAATCTGGAAAATGTGCAGCACAAGTAGATACCCTCAACAATGGTGAGCCTGATTTTGGGCAAAACACTGATAAGAAATGAAGGAAAATTTGGAAATACGCAGAATTCTTAAAATGTGTATTTCTAAAAGGGATCAACCAGCCTGAAGCTTCTCCTCTTAAAACACATGAGTATGAAATACCAATTATTTTAAGGCAATTAAATGTACTTTTTTAGATTTTTCTGAAAAATCTAATGCTTCCTTCCTTTACAGAAGGATCTGATCTTTCAGCATCTGAGTTATAGGGAGCAGTTTGACCACAGAAATCCTTTATATAGCAAAGCCAAATTGAGGTTCGTTTATGTCTTGAATGTCCTAAAGTGGATGTATTTAAGCTTCCTGTATGAAACACTTGATTTTGGTACACCTGGGGAAAAAAAAAATCCTCTTGCTCATCAGCCTTGCTATGATTACAGAGAAAGTGGTGCCTTAATTGAAACTAGGGTTAATTTTGTCCCACAACAGACGTGATTTGAGCTGCAGTCCCATCTCAGCCAAATTAGGGCACCTCCTACAGTACAGAACAAGCTTTTAGGTAAAACTGCCAGCCACGTCAGAATTTTAACAATGTGAAGGTGTCTGTGTTCCAGGTACTTTTTTAGATATTTTTTTTTTTTAAATCGGGGAAAATATGTTCAATGGCTGATATTTTTTTGTTGTTGTTGTTGTTGTTCAGTACATGAAGTGGTAGATGGCTCCAATTCCCCGTGAAATACAAGATCAGCTTAGTGATAAGGAGAGTATATGGCGGTGGCAGGAGGAACAGAAAGCGTTTTATCTGACCTGTGTTTTTTTCAAATGCTCCTTTCTTTGATTATGCATTCATTGTAAAGCTGATGGAATTTTGGAGGAAAGTGGGGCAGAGGGGAAGTCAAAGCAGAAGGTAACTACAAGAGAAGAACACTGCTAGAGTTTTCGGGTAACAATAAAAGATGCAGATCTGACTGGTCTGACACTGGACAAAGCAGAATCTTGTATCTTGTTTGTTCCGTCAGCGCTTTAGACAAGCTGTGGGTTGCTAGATTCCTGCCGTTGGAGGATATGTCCCCAGCAGTGTAATAAAGAAGCATTGCTTCTGTGGCTTTGTCTTAACTAGTAGGAATTTGCTTGAACTGACATGGAAAAAGTTGGGTTTTATTAAAAAAAAAAAAAAAAAAAAAAAAGAAAGGCAGGCTTCTTTAACTTACTTAAATGGATGTTTGCATGACTGATTTTATTTTTTTTTTTTCCACAGAAATAAGGTATTTTTAATTTTTTCCTTGTTCAATGTAGTTTAAAGGAAATCTAGATTAGAATATACACTTGGCAGCTCTCGCTGTGAATTCTGGGCTGAAGCCTACAGATGGTGGTACCTGCTCTGTCTCTGTAATTTCTAATACATCTGTTCTGTGCATAGCTAGCTAAACTGGTGTTTCTTGCTTTTTCCAGTATTTGAAGGACCCTAGCATGCCTGGTTTAGATATGTTGGACAATTATGCCGAGGACGATCCCCACGATTCCTTATCTGTTGTGTTTTATGGAGAAGGAAGCCAAGCCTGTGGCAGCAGTTTGGATGGTCAAGTTCATTCACGCAGCATCTCCAGTGAAAGTGAAGTAACTTAAGCAGCACTCTAGTGAAAGTGCCTGTACCAAGTCTCTGCAGAGGCTCCTGCCCACATGCAGCACGGTGCGGTGGCTGGCAGGACAGATGACAAGCTCTGGACAAAATGCAGCCACTGACAAATCCTGAGCGAGATGTTGCTTCCAAAGACTAGTGTGGACCCTGAACCTTTATCTAAATGGCTTCTGCTGTGTTACAACAGCAACGGTGTTCTGCCAAAGAGACTTAAAAGGTGGAAGGTGAAAGGGAAATGAACACTAAGTTGCTTAAAGACAGAGAGATGGTTATAAAATGGTTATATTAACATCATCGTATTTCCCACTCCAAATTGAAATAAAGCTTTGAGAAATAATGGCACTTTACAGTAGGATGTAGTACAACCTGGAATTTTTCAGCGAGTGAATAATTGTACTGTGAATTACTTCTATAGTGGTTTTTGGTTTGTTGCCTTATTGGTGAACTCTGCGTTAGCATTCAGTGTGTAATATCCACTCTCTTTTCTGAATCATGTTAAGTACACGCAATCTTCTCTGGCACCTTCTTCCCTCCAGATCAAAGTGGCAGTCAAAAAAAGAAATTGTATAGGACTTTATTTCCTCAGCATGAACCTGTGCAAAGAACTGCACCAATAAAGGCCTCCTGATAGCTGCCTCCTAACACATTCATAAAAAGCATTAATCTTCTGCTCCTGCAGTGAGAAAATCGTTCTTCACAGCAAAACAAACTTTAAAGTAATTTTGCTCAGAATTTATATAACATTATCAGTAATTATCAGACACTAAAATCTCTTGTTGACTAGCAGATTCGTCCTGCAAATGAAAAGTTGACTGAGGGTTGCGTTTTGAGTCCCTTAAAGCAGAAGACTGCAAGTTAAGTCTCACATCACAATCCTGTGGGGTCTGGAAGGTGTCTAATAAAGCACAAAGAATAAATTAACCACTTCTGTACTAAAAAAGGTTGGGTTTATTTGTTTGACTTTTTTTTCCTTGGGTTTGATACAAGCTGTTTAAGAAAAAACAACATAACTGTGCTTGTTAGATTGCAAATGACTTGTTTGGGTTACTTAGGGCTGTTAGTGAACTGGGTCACTGCCAGAGCTGTAGGTTATCATCTGAGGTAATGCTGTTGCACCCCTTCCAGGAATATGTAAGACTAGCATGAAAATTAGTAACAGTTTTTCCAAAAGCTTCCTGAGGTTGTTGCCTCACAGAACTAGTCTCATCACCTGAGACTAGGCAACACGCCAAGACAATGTAGTTATCTGAAGACTTAGTCATACTTCAAGTCTGGTAAGAATTTTCAAGTCAGCCACATGCTGCGTAATACCTGCTTTTAAGTTCATCCATGTTCTTTTTCTATACTGTGCTGTAAACAAATGAAGAACTACAGGCTTGCAGAAGGAACCACCTACATGTGTTATAGAGGACATATAGATAAGAAAGCAGTTGAAACACCTCCTGTGATTATTTAGCAATACAGCATACAACTTCCTGACTAAGCCCCACACTAGACTTCTATTAGAGATAGTTGTTACTAAGTATTTGTACAGTTATACAAATAGGCCGAAGTTAAAAACCTTCGCAACTCTTCACAACTGCCAACTGTAGTGGGCCAAGGCCTTAACTGAAATGAACCATACCTCTCCACTTTAGCCTGGGCTGGAACTACCCATGGTGTAAAACTGCACCTCGGGACAGTCTGAATGAAGCCTGCATGGTTCTTACACTACGCCTGTTTTCACCTTAGGACACCAGAAAAGACACATCCTCAAAGCTGTCTCTTTTCTCCTCTTAGCAGCTGTTTACAGAGCATGACCATTCCAGTTCTCTAAAACCAGAAGGGATGGTCAAGAAATACTTGCAAGAAAGCAAGTTTCTGGTAGGAAAAGCAGGTAACCTCAGAAAGCTCTTGCCCAGCTCTGAAGAAAGCTGGTTTTTAACCAGGCACTTGCATTAAAGCAAGCCAGAAGAGTTCTTCCGGAGTCAAACGCTTAGCTTGTGCTGGTCAAGTGTCAGGGTGGAAAATCCCCTAAGTGGGATTAGTTATAGGCTACACTTGTTTCTCAGTAAAAAAGCCAACAACCATTCCCAGTCTCCTAAGCAAGAAACTGATAGACCTGAAAACAAAAACCTTGTGCTTACTTATTAGCTGGTGTAAGAGTCACTTAAAGATCAATACTAATTGAGCTATTAAGTAAAGTATTGTACAATTACTACGTGAAGTTCACTATTTTGAGAACGTAAGATAAAGTTTATTGCAGTTTTCTGAAATTACAACCAGATAACTTATGTACAAAGCTATGATTAACACCGGTGAATAGCTCCTAACTCACTGCAGGATGGTGAAACGGGGATGAAGTTGGTCTAGCCAGTAGCACAATTTCAGCTGCAGTATTTGCTTCATATTCTGTCCACTGGAGTGATTCCCACAAGGGAGCAGGTCGATGACTAACAGTATACAGTAACCATGCACAGAAATTGCATTCTGCAGTTTAATACCGTTTGGTCAGCGATCTCGATACACGGAAAGTTATAAAAGCTTTTAGACACAAGGTAGATTCAAATGCTTTAAAAACCACATAGAACTGATGAGATAAGGAAGTCGCTAATAGCAAGATGAATGTACAAGATCAGCCCAAAGCTATAAAACGTCATTGTCTGCCCTTTCTGTATACTCCAGCTAGAAGAAACGGGATTTCAATAATGGAAGCATTCCCATAAAGTGCCCATGAAATGTAGGAGATAAATACATTTTAACTGGGGCAAAGGGCAGTCCTAAAACTGGCAATTATTTCAAGGTAAGATTGTTAGCAATAAATACATCTACTATATCCCCACTTGAAATGTTTGCCTTTTAAATCGAAAAGGTAACAGGTAGCAGGATAACTGTTCACTTATCAGCAAAAAGTTTCACCTGAAGAAAATTACGCTAGCAGAATTTCAAAGATGTTAGTCTGACCCCTGTTTATTCTTTATATTTCTTAAGTATGACTGACATCAGTTTTGTTTGGGTTTTTTTGGTATTCTAATATGAGTGAATATATTACATACTAATTGGTATCTATTACACTGAACAGCATGAAATTAATTCTAAGGACTGTGGTGCTACCAAATGTCATTTGTGCTACAGCAATCAGAAGTCCAGTTTGATTTGCCACACAGAACCTGCTTAATATAGGGCCTTGTTTAAAAATTCGTAACCTTTTACAAAAAAATAGCTACTTTATATTTTTCTGAAGAGTTATACAAAATTCTTAAAATCAGCTCTTATCTCAGCATACAGTAGAATTTACCCTCATTAAATACAGGCTTAGCCGGGTCACATCCATGCGCTGGCTACTCCATCAGGTTACACAGGCAGCCCTCGCAAAATTGGCTCTAGCTCACCTACGCATAAAAGCAACAACCCCTACTACAGGGGACAGGCTTTCTCCTGCTTGTTCACTAACAGTTCCACTGAAGTCTCTGACACACGTGAAGGTTCGGAAGATCAAGTCTTAGGAGTTGATGGAAACCCATGTATTTGAAGAAATAAGCCCAAAGATTATTTCAGAGAGCCCGACATTCCCTTTTTAAGATATATATACAGTCGTATGTACATATTCACAAATCTGTCCTGTGAAAAGAGGGAGCTTATTACAGAAACTGTAATTTGTCTCAGTCCATACAATTTAGAAAGCAAAACAAGAACAAATAAATGTAAATATATCTACATACATCGTACGACATAGCAACTATGGAATAGACAATGCTATACGTGATCTCTCATCCCCATAACTCTTCTGTTCTTCCAAACTTGTAGATCAGAGTACTAAAGGAGGGGGGGAAAAAAAAATAAATCAGACCATACATAAGGTGGAAAAGGTAATTTTAACAGTATCCTTATAATTTTATACTATCTACGCTGCAAATCAACATCCCTCCAGTAACCCTAACTTTTATTCAAGTCAGTACCTGGTTTTTATACCTATATTTAATTTACTATGCATTGCTAGAACTGCGAGATCCAGCTGAAGCAACTGCTCAAATAAAAAAAAAAAAAGCCAGTCTCACAGTAAAAGCAGCTGCCCTCTCAAAGGAAAAAAAATACCTTGTATTTAAGAGATTCTAGGATCGATCCACAGAGTTACAGAGCAGAGAGTCTCAGGCTGGCATCTGGCAATCAGCTGAACATAATGCATCACACTAGGATAAAATCTCAGCAACTAATTTTTTATGAGCAAATGAGAAAGAATATTAATCCTGTGGTGGACAAGTGAGATCCAAATTGCAATTTGATTTCTAAAATTCCTTTTATAATGTTGGATGCAATTAAATATTGTTATGAATAAAAAAAAAAATGTTGAGGGAACAAAAACAAGGATGATTTCCTTATTATTCCTTCTACTTTAAGTTATTTTTTTCTTATAGCCAACAAACAGGTGGTAAAGAAGGGCACAGTCATACTAAATCATAAGAGAATGTGGAGGGAGGGAAATAAGAAATACTGACACTGAGAACAACCATAACAAGCGATGATAAGTAAAACAAGGTAGACACCTGGGAAATTAACTAGAGAAGAGAACTACTAATACAGCATGTTAAACTAAATAAATAAAAAAAAAGGTGGTGTAACATGCAGGGCTGAAGCACAAGTCCTGAAGAAGACACATGGTTCAGGAAATACAGACATTATGGAACAACACTGATGAAAAAGCATCTGATTCAATCAGAACAAAAGGTTTGGTAAGGACATTGAGAAGGGCATCGCTGATTGACCCAGGTCTGGTCCAAGGAAAAGGAGTCTATGGCAGTGGGTGTACTTATCAGAAGTTACTGCCTAAAGTGCATGGTGAGATAAAACTTTTTTCTATTTATTTTTTTTTTTAATAAAAAGGTTGTAATTTGTCTCACAGTTCATACCTAGCATACAAATTTTAGAAGACAAAAGAAAAAAAAAAGACTAAAATATATCTACACATGGAGTACAACAGAAACTAAAGAAAGACACTTTCAGAAACAAAAAGCAGCTTCAGAAATGAGTTCTTCGAACTACTCAATAAGACTAAAGATTTCACGCATGGCAAAACTATTCTCAAAAGTCTGTCTTCATCAGTATCGCGTTTCAATCACGTGCAAGACTACAGAAGAGATTTAGGAACTGTTATTTTCTGCAAGAGCATAACTGATTTTCCAAACAGGAAAGCATAATTGAGCCAGTCAGTCCAGCTCGCTGCAAAGCATTTGATACGGTACTAGAAGGAAAACTGTTATCACATTAAGTGCGTAAGAACTTGCACAAGAGGAGGTTATGTGGACTTTTTCAGTGACTGATCTCAGAAGTTACACTATTTAATGCTTTCATTGTCTTTTATTAATTAATAAAATTAATGGATTGCAGAATGAATTATACACATAAAAGGAGTTACTACAGATACAAATAGTTTCAAAGTGTCATATAATATACTTAGTGATATTAAGCAAAATAAGAGAAATTGATCTAAGTGCAATATTACAAAACGTACCGCCATGCTCTAAGGATAAAGAAAACATTGCTCTTAATAACTGAAAGCTCATTCAGTAGCAACAATGCCAGGTGTATCAATTATCAGATAGTCGAGCCATTGGTATGAAATAGTCAGGAAAAGAGCAATAGGATGTCCCACCTAGTGCCGTTCAGATATATGCCACGGTACTTGCAGTACAGAGATGAAAGCATTATTGCCATAACACTGACAATATCCCTCCAGAATACTGTCTATAGCCTTGGTCATCCACCTTCTACAGCTGTAAATTCAGTGAGACCAGAAAGAGCTGGACTAACAGGAATGTGAGGGCAACGAAGAGCCTCTCATGGGCTGAGAAGGGGCAAATAAAACATTGTTTCTAAGCACTGGAGCAAAGGGAGTAGAAAAAAAAAGGAGTAAAAAAAAATAGGTTTTAAGAAATAGTTTGATCAGTTTATGCATTGAATAATATCACATCAGTTTTCTGTACGATGCCAGTTTACTCAGTGACCCAAGAGGTCCCTTTGGCTTACATGCCACCCTCCTCAAGTAAAGGTCAGGGTGGGTAATAAACTGAAATATGGAAGGCGCTACATTGAGAGGAGCAAAGTCCACGTTTTGGAAGGTCAAGCCTGGAGTCAGCATCCAGCTTTCAGAACTTATTTTCCAGGAGTATCAGTGTGCACTGAAGTAGGTAAGTCAGATACTCCTTTGGAAGGAAGTAAATTTGCCCAGATAACTTACCTGAAAAATATCAACGCATTTTGGAAAAACACTGCTAATCCAGGGTAAACATTAGTGTCTGCAAAGTAAGTAACAAAGGAAATATTAAGTTATTTTCTGTTGGAAGGTGTATTTAAAACACTATTCATAGTATTGATCTAAAAATGATCTAACTATAAAACTAGATCTGACCAGAACAGACCACACACTTTGATTCTTCTGGACTTTCTGCCTTTTGGCTGACAGCAGAAGTACTTCTCCATATGTGAAAATAAAAAAAAAAAAAAAATCCAAACTTACTCTGTGTAACATATGCTCCAAAAAGAATCCACATTGAAGCAATAAGTGAACCAAACATCAACATAAAGCCAATGAAGAGCCAGACACGAGCACCTGCAGGAAATATTAAAACCTCTGAGAACCACGTATACTATTATCCACAGTGACAGATGATCCAAGCTACTACTGTCATACAATACGTTATCTTGCTGAAGGCACAAAGGGAAAGGGCTAAACCCTGTATGAAGGACAAAATAAACCAAAATTTGCCTTCACTAGTAAAACACATAGGAGTTGGATTCCCCACATTTAAGTGAGCAGACACAACTACCAGAAGTTTCCCCTCACCTACAGGGAATGCCTATAACATCATTTAACGCAACTGGGAGTGGAATAACGATGAGATACTTTGCCAAAGCTATAGTGTTTCTGAGGTGAAGATGGGATTCCAACAGGGTACGTAAACCAAACCCTTCCTGCATTTACTTCAGAAAGGTATTTTCAGATGGGCAACATCTCCCGTAGGTAGACATTACCTGCTGAAAAAGGAAGATGCGGCCATTGAAAATATCAACCTGTTCACTCATGGGAATGGAAAAATATTTCTATACAAAGATTCTCTTGAGCTGATTTATGAATGACACAGAAAAAAGCATCGTACGCTAGGTCAAAAATCAGTAAATCCTACCAGATTTCCTGTGACGCATTCTACAAATCACATGAAAACAGATGCTGGGATCCACATGGGAATAGTATGGGAATTATGAATGAAAGCAGAGAGAGGACAGCAGGTCCACAGACACCACACAGTAGGTGACATACAGAGGAAACGGAATGTTTGCAACACATTCTAAAATAAGACATTCTTAAGGAATGTCTGCTCCACAGCCTACCACAAGGCAGAAACTCATTTCTTCCAGCAGCTATACAGGATTGGCAGAGGAAAGTTTAGGTATTCAAGATATACAGAAGTTGCATTTTGGTAAGTTCACCTTTTTAATGCAGACAGTACTAATCTCCGAGTGTTAACTTTGTAAAGAAATCAACTTCACAGAAGTTCTCTCCTGCTCCTGAACTTCTGATTATTATTTGTTTAGCCACCACTTAGAAAAAAAAAAAACAACAACTAAATAATCATCTTTCAACTCAACATAATTGTTAATTTACCTGTTCTTCCTAAACATCCGTCACTGTAGCTGTCTCCTCTCACCTGTGCATTTGATACAGCATTTATCCTAGGAACAAAAAAAGTTTACACACTTCAGATAAAATTGATTTTCTAATAAAATTGTAAGTAAAAAGCTAGCTTTTTTTAAGATGCGAGAAATTCTGGGAAAATTACTTGGCATTCTGTATAGTCACATACTATTATTACATGTCCCTAAATGGAAGGATTCCAACTGGATTTCAAGCAAATCCCGTATTTGTTCATAAGTTTTACTTAAATTTTTACATTAACAGACCTGTAAGATGAAAGAATTGCCCTTCATAGTGATTGAAATATTCCTGGTTGCTTTCTGGCTTTTTAAGTTTTTAAAATATCTAAAGCCACTTCACAGGAATAAAACACAGTGCTCTCATGATGATGATACAAGTTGCTTTCCTTCACAATGAATACCATAAGTATTCAAGTGAGAGACACCCTGTAAAGAGGGACAATACATTTTCTTAGAATAAGTCACATTGCTAAGGAAAAAAAAACAGAAACTGTCAGATCCCAAGCATTAAGATCTTGCATATCCAAATGCATCTTTTTTTCTTACCAATTTTGTACAATTCAGTAAAAGAAAATAGTAGCTATAATGCTATGACCTCTCCCATTTGAGGAAGTTTTGGGTGAGAGACAGCTGCAAAAATTATTTAAAAACAGTGGAAAACGCAGTCAAATACTTTATATTGAGGTAAGCAACTAGGCAGCATTACATTAATTTTGATCTAGGAAACTAAACACTTATTACAGAAAGCCACTTGGATAAAGGAAGGTCTTCTTTCTTACATTGAGCCAAAGTGCACAGGAAAAGAAATTTACCTTAACCAGATGGCGAGGGATAGACAGAACAATAAATACACAGACTACAATCAGAAACAAAGGCCATAGGAGAAGGCTTTTACATCGCCATGCAGAAAGGTATGACAAGATTACTCGTAAGTAATTTATAACCAAGCGATTCACAGTTTTATCATATACCTTATTGACTAGTAAAAACCGTGTTTAACAGCTCATGTTTAGTTTATAAGAACTCCCTTTATATATACTTACATGAAAAAAGCTAGTGTTGAAAACACCCCACAGGTATGGAACGCATGGTTCATTTGTTCTGGCTTAGGGTAAACTACTGCAGCATCTATCATTATCCACCAACCTGTGAAAAACTAGAAATAAAACAGACCAGTACTACGAGGCTGGAGGTGTACAGAGACAGGCAGATGAAACATGGCAAATGTTCACACATGCCATCAGTTTAATTATCTTTTAACAAGTACAAACTATTCGAGAAAGGTAGTAGCTTTAAGTCGGACTATTAGATCTGTTTGACATGCAAGTTCTGCATAAACCTTAACATTGATGTTTTAGGAGGAGCATCTGGGAATCAGTCACATTTTCTATTCAAATTAAGTATCAGTGTATGGTTAAATTCCCTTTATAGCTTTAAGAACAAGAATCCAGATTCTAAACACATATGAGATACAAACTATGTATGACATAGGTGTTCTAACATATCTAATTATGAAAAAAATCCACTAGGAATTTATATCTTTTTTAAAGAAGAGAGAGCAGAAATGGTACAGCATTATCAGAGAAAATGCAAAGTTATGTGACTCATAAAAACCCTAACAATTACACTTTAAAAAAAAATTAAAGAAATATACTGGATTGAGCTGCAGTTGAGAGTGAAACTTCACAAAATTTGAAACAAAAGATGTAACTGTTTGTCGTACTTCCAAATTTGTCAACACAGTTACAATTCACATCCTCTCAAAACTTACCAATACACCCGCAACTATTGAAGCGATGGCATTTCTTCTTTCACTCCAGTCGATGCACTCACACTCTGGCCACCGGAAGTTGTCTAGGAATCCTGCCATTTCTTCTAAGATTAGATTGCCCTTCTTATTTTGTACTTATACATGAATTTTTCCATTAACAACTGTGTCCCAAATACCTGAAACACAGCCAAAGAGGCATTTAATACAAAGTAGCAAAATCTTGAGACGTTTGACAACTCTCATGAGCAATTTTTACAGTGTGGCGGGTTCTTTTACAAAATTAAGTATTCCATATATTCTATGGATTCTATATTGAGATATATTTAAAAAAAAAAAAAACAACAAAAAAAAACCAAACACCAAACACCTAGCTTACAAACAGAATCACAAAATAAAACCTTTACACAACCCAAAACCATATGCATTATATATAAATAATCGTATCTGAAACAGAAGAGAAATTAAATAGAATGCACTCTTTGTTCAAATGTATGAAACATGAAAATAAAAGCAAGCAAAAATCAGGAGAAAAAAAGCGAGTATTTCAATCTAAGTTTCATCTTCAAACCATAATGCTCTCCCTGGCATTAGCAGTTAAAAAAAAGAAAGATACATACAACAGGGCTTCATGCGCAGACCAGAACTTGGTCTTTGAGTCAGGCCAAGGAACCTTGCATAAGATACCCATATTTCCAGTCTCCAAATAAGACAGATAACGTAGTGCTTTTCTAACACAGGGAAAAGGGGATCAACTCAGTGAATCAACTAATACCAAGGGTAAAGAATGTCCCGCTTCACTGAGAGGATCACACAGAACGTTAAATACAGGAAGAGGAAAGCAAAGTTAATTAGTGTTACAAAGTGGCTACTGAAACAACACAGTTCTCAATCTGGTGAGACAGTAGCTATAAAAAGTTCTGCACCACACTGCTTCTATTCTCACAGCATAAGACGATTAGCGTATATAGTTTGAGTATCAGAAGTTAGAATATTTACAGTTTTTCTGTTTAGCAGTGACTCACAGCCGCTCTTAATGCTGTTCTCTTATGATTCAGTATTGTCAACTTCTGTATTTTCCCAACCTGCCATAAATAATTTCCAGATACTTGTTAGAGGCTAATAACAGACAAATGTCCTTTAAGATTACGTTACAGGACAGACTGATGTAGAACATTTTTCTGGTTAATAACAGTAATTAGAAGTCCACACAAAGTAGTGAACTAAAAATAAACAAACAGGGTTTGCCTACGCTACAAACACAAGCCACCTCCTATGAATAAGATAAAAGTTTGTCCTCCTGAATCTAATTCCAGAAATCCATCCACAGTTATGAAGCTACCTTAAAGAACTAAAATCAATCACTCAATTCCAAAATTATTTTATTTTTGTTCAGTATCTGGGCTCAACCACATAGTTATTTTGCTAGATTACACCTTTACTTAGCAATTTTCAGATCTCTATTCTTTCTAAAACTTTCACACAAAATTGCCGCACTGTACTGCCACAGATTTATGACTGCTCCTACAGCCCTTCCTTCTTTTCCACTCTTAAAATGGCTCCATCTGTACTTTATTTGTTCCTCTTCAAACCGTGAATGCGTCTCCTCCTCACCCTGCAGTAAACCCTCCCTGCCCCTGCCGGCTCCTTGCCCACCCACACCGCAGCACAGCTCACGGTTCCCATTGCTGGTGTCACTACGGAGGACACGGTTCTCAGCCCGCGCTGCGGCTGGCCACAGGCAGGAGTAAATAGACAAATGTGCTGCGCTATTTCTTCTCCCCGCTGAACACAACAGTGGTTATGGCAAACCGACCAAAGTTATTACCTTGCCTCTAAAGACACTTTCAGTCGTTTTCAGAATGACTGAAGCCGTGTTTCTTCAGAGCTCTATTTTCCTTTGGATTTTTTTTTCCCCACAATGAACCACTGAAATAGTATTAACATATCTAAATAAAATCACCTCCTTCAAACATAACGTAAAGTTCTCCTGCAATTCAGAAAGCAAGTAAAGAAAAGCCACTGGAAAAAAATTTTCAGGTATGTCAACAACAACATAAGTTAGCCAGATGCCATCCAGAGAGACCTTGACAGGCTGGAGAAATGTGCTGACAGGAACCTCATGAAGTTCAACAAGGGAAATTTCCCAGTCTTGTACCTAGGGAGGAACAACCCCATGCACCAGTATGTGGTGGGGGCCACCAAGCTGGCAAGCAGCTTGGCAGAAAAGGACCTGGAGGTCCTGGTGGACACCAAGTTGAACATGAGCCAGAGATGTGCCCTTACTTCAAAGAAGGTGAGTGGTATCCTGGGCTGCATCAGGAGGAGTTTTGCAAAAAGGTTGAGGGAGATGATCCTTCCCCTCTACTCAGCACCGGTGAGGCCACACCTGGAGCACCGCGTCCAGGTTTGGGCTCCTCAGTACAAGAGAGACATGGACACACTGGAGAGAGCCCAGTGAAAGCCCACAGAGATGATGAAGGGACTGGAGCACCTCTTCTATAAGGAAGGGCTGAGAGAGCTGGGACTGTTCAGCCTGGAGAAGAGAAGGCTCAGGGGGATCTTACCAGTGTGTATAAACACCTGAAGGGAGGGTGCAAAGAGGACAGAGCTGGGCTTTTCTCAGTGGTGCCCAGGGCCAGGACCAGAGGCAATGGGCACAAACTGAAACACAGGAGGTTCTCTCTGAACATCAGGAAACACTTTTTTACTGCGCGGGTGACCCGGCACAGGCACAGGTTGCCCAGAGAAGCTGTGGAATCTCCATCCCTGGAGATATTTAGAAGCCATCTGAGCAACTGGCTCTGGGTGGCCCTGCTTGAGCAGGGGCATTGGAGCAGATGCCCTCCAGAGGTGCCTTCCAACCTCAATGCTTCTGTGATGCTTAAGAAATAGCCTTTTAAATTCTTGGATGAGTTAATGAAAGAGATCTTCTTATTGCTGCAAAAAATGCTGTAGCTCAAAAGGCTGAAACAAAATGTAAAAAATAATTTCCTTCTATGATTTAAAGGGGATATATAGATTGTTTTGCCAGCTAATATAAGAAGCCAACTTCCAATCCAAAAAATGACTAGCATTTATCCTAGTAAAACCCTTTCAACTTAGCAGTCAGTAATTGTAAACGTTATGGATACCATACATTGCACAAAGATGTCTCAATAATTAAGTTTTTTTTAAACATTAGGTGACAAACCAGAGGCATTTTGCCCACTTTAAAAATCCGAGACAAAATCTCTCCCAATACTTAATTGTATTGGATATCAAATGGAGTTTTCACAACTGCATTAGTGACAAATGAGTGAAGCTACAGAGCCCAGAAAAAGTTGATTTTTTTTTTTTTTTAATACCTTCTAAGATACAGGGCAACCTTCTGTCAAAAC
This sequence comes from Charadrius vociferus, assembly GCF_000708025.1. Lineage (NCBI taxonomy): Eukaryota > Metazoa > Chordata > Aves > Charadriiformes > Charadriidae > Charadrius > Charadrius vociferus. The sequence continues at coordinate 408,618 of NW_009646936.1, read as the reverse complement.
ATGCAATTTTAACAGAAATTGTATTTTTGGTGCCTGATGCTGGCTCACAAACCTGCACTTTGCTTTCACCTTACCTTTGTGCTCAGCAGAGAAGCACCCTACATAATGTGAACAGGTGAGATATACACTATCTGCTGGCAGTCTTTCTACAACCAAGACTGCTGATAACACAATTCTTCTGTTTCACTGGAATAAGATGAGAAACATGGAAATACAAGGTGCAGAGGATTTGCAACAGAACACAGACAAGAAGTCTAGAATTATTGTCTAACGCCGGAACATAGCTTTGATTTCACAGAGAAAGGTTAGTGCTAGAGCAGGCATGCAAGAATACAATTGGCAGTAAAGGGAAACAGAGGTACTAACGCCACTGCCCTTTTTCTAAGATGATCTAAACATTAACTCATGCCATCCAGAACTCTGCAAAGGAGTCCTTCATACAGGTATTTCAAGAGAGGTCCACTTAACGGTAAAAATAATTAAACATTTCTCCCACTACTGACATAGCTCCATATGCGTACAGACTTCACGGATACATGACTAAAAAGCAGCGATTCGCCATTTCTTCCAACATTTACTGAACGTGCCTACATTCTGTGACCAACGTGTGGATACTCCTCTCTGTGAGAAGACAATGCCATCTTCGATCAAATGCACACCCGATTGAGGGCACTCACGTGTAGCAGGCAAGACAAATAAGGGCTGTGGGTTTTCCATGAAAAAGGAGAGCAGGAAGCAGACTGCAGGATGCCAGAACTACCCAGCCTATAATCCAACCAACTACTTTCACGTGCTCTCATTTAAAAGGTAAGCAAAGCGCCTATCAGACTTACGGGAAGGATAGACAGTACAGAGCCAACCCAAATGCAACAGCTTGGCCGCCCACTCACAAGTTGTTAAATAAACACCTAGCTTTTATATAATATTGGTTTTAATACGCTGGAGGGAAGGGCTACAGCGATATCCTAGAGGGAAGGGACAACATACAGAGGACCTTGACAGGCTTGAGGAGTGGGCTCATGCCAACCTCATGAAGTACAAGGTCCTGCATCCGGGTTGGGGCAATCCTCAGTATCAATACTGACTTGGGAATGAATGGAATGAGAGCAGCCTTGTAGGAAAAAAGAGGACATGGGCCAGCAATGTATGCTTGCAGCCCAGAAAGCCAGTTGTACCCTGGGGTACATAACAAGAAGCAGGTGGAGGGAGGTGATTCTCCTTCTCTGCTCCCCTCCGTGAGACCCCACTTGCAGGACTGCCTCCCGCTCTGGGCTCCCCAGCACAAGACAGACATGGACCTGTTAGAGCAGGTCCAGAGGAGGGACACAAAAATGAGGGCCTCCCATTTGGGAAGGCTGGAACATCTCGCCTATGAAGACAGACTGAGAGAGTTGGGGCTGTTCAGCCTGGAGAAGAGAAGGCTCTGGGGACACCTTACTGTGGCCTTTCAGTACTTAAAGTGGGCTTGTAAGAAAGATGGAGAGAAACCTTTTACCAAGGTCTGTAGTGACAGGACAAGGAGCAATGGTTTTAAACCAGAAGGGTTGGACATAAGGCAGAAATTCTTTACTGAGGATGGTGAGACACTGGAACAGGTTGCCCAGAGAAGATGTGGATGCCCCATCCCTGGAAGTGTTCATGGCCATGCTGGACAGGGCTTCGAGCAACCTGATCTAGTGAAAGATGTCCCTACTCATGGCAGGGGAACTGGACTAGATGATCTCTGAAGGTCCCTTCCAACCCATTCTGTGATTCTATGATAATGTTCCACATGTATGTAGTTCTCAACACTCTAGCAAAGAAGGAAGAAAATAATAAGCTATATTTCAACTGTGAAAGACCAGTGACATTGTGAAGCTGAGTCTCCACCAAGACCACCAGAGCTGGGCTACAGTTTATCCTCATACAGGTTGATATGGATACACATCTAGGTTTCAGCCCAAATGTATCCTACTACACAGACAAAAAAAGCTCTGATGAAGACTGATGCTTTCAGCTGGACTTTCTTACCTGGATAAAGGTACAAAACTCACTCTCTTGGTTTAAACTTTTACATCCACATACTTCACACCAAGGAAACGGGTAAACCCCTTTGCATTAGCTGTCCTTCAACGCCCTTCCTACAGTCTGTCTCCTCCCCTTTTCCAAGGGCAGACAGGTTCTCCCACTGTTCTCGGGAAACATTTCTCACTCAGGTCCAATAAACAGAAACACAAGAACACTCACAAGAACAAACTGGTAACTGAAGAACTAACAAGGACAGTCATACTCACTGTAAAAATAATATTTGGTAGACACGAGCACTCAGATAAAAACAACTAGTATATTATTCAGACAAATGAAGTGAAACGGAAACACAAGAATCGGAGCTCAGAATTTTCATCTGAAAATCAGTTTCTCTCTCCCAAAATGAACTGATTACTTGAACAAAATATTAAAGCAATTGCAAGAAAATAGAAAAATTATGCACACAGAAAACTGTCTTAAGCTGCGCAAGGGCCCTGGAATACTATCAGGTTAGCAAAGAATGGGTCTTCCTATTTCCAAAGAAGAAAGCAAAAAATAGACAGAAGGAAGAAAAGAAATTTAAAGCCAAGAAGAAAACTTTATTTTCCTCAAAGGCGGAAGCACCTTCCATAAGCAACCAATCAGAATATGCCTTAAGCCACATACTTTCCCCATATGCACATGCTATGAAAAGGTATTTGCCGGGGTCACTGTAAGGAGCTTATGCGAACATTTCTATCAAGTCCACTGTAATTTTTTTAAGGGGGGGTCTTTAGACCATTCACTCATTTCAGCAATTACATGCAGTTTCACTTTCAGTTTCCCATGTACTATAGCCCTATGCTCTATTGTTTAGTTTTTAAGTATTACAGAAAGACAAAAGGAGAAAAAGAAGGAACTTTTAAATGAACTTACACAAAAATAAGGCTGTGGGGCAAAATTATTAAACAGGTTATTAAACAGCCTTACACGAATCTGTGTGACGCTCAGCCCCAAAGCAACCCGACTGCTGTTTACAGCAAGTATTCTTTGAGCACGCTATTAAAGTTTGAAGACTTGAGAGAGGCAGAAAAAAAGATCAATTCTGCAATTATCCACGGGCCTATTTTTGCCCATAGGAGTATATTACGTGCATCGATATTTATTTAATGGGATCAAGCCATGACGGGGCAATACGAGGCAGAATCCCAAAGCGGCAATCAAAGTCCTGACGGTAATTGTTATGCTGAGGGCAGCGTTACTTAGGGGAAAAAAAAAAAAAAAAAAATTTAAAATTTCATCTACGGATCTCAAACTTTCCGCTCAGTCCTTCCCCCCCCCGTTCCCAGCCGCGGATACCGGCGACC
>NW_009646936.1:397162-404559 GCF_000708025.1 Charadrius vociferus | reverse complement strand
GGCGGGGCGAGGCCAGGCGGGCCCCGCCCACCACCCCGCCCGGCGCCGGTCAGCCCGGGATCTGTCCCGGGCGAGAGTGTTTCTGCACGTTTTGGTTGCGGAACGGACGTGAATCGGTGTCGGCTTGCAACGTGGTTTAGAGCGTGGCCGAAACAGAGCGCTTGACCCCAAATTTTCCGCCCCTCAATGAACTCTGCTCACACTTCCCACGCACGGGATTCGCTTCTCCTTTTTTTCTGCCGCTCTGGCCTGTTCCTTGTCAGGGCGTTGGGAAAAAAGCCATAGCGGCACCTTCGGGAACAACCACCTTCTCCGAAAATACAGACTGCGGCCAATTACACAAGATGGGCTGTCAAGATTTTACAGGTACTGTGGCAAAACGCTGCGGTTGAATTAATTTAAGTCCTGGAGTTAGTAACTGCCCCGGTCCTGAACATTCATGCTCAGATAACATACAAAAGTCCAGAGTCAGGCTGAAAAGGGAGAAGTAGAAATTTAAGAGTGGAACAGGATAAGCAAAAAAAAAAAAAAGAGGAAGGCATTTCAAGGAGATTGCTCAAGAATGACAAACAGGAAATGGGGGCCCTAAGTGAGAAAAGGAGCACTGGGAGAAAGGCCCACAAAGATGACACTGAATGGCACCAGAATATTCAGTTTCTCGTTAAAAGGCAGTTATGCTGTGACCCCATGAAATCCTACTCAAATTCCGAAGTTGTACCCAAACCGTCTACTCGCTATTCCCCTCCTTTTTTCCTTCAGTTAGATGTGCTCACTGTGTGCTACACGTTTTTTTTCCACAACCACGACCGACATCCTTGGGTAGGCCATTCCCCATTTCTGCATGGAAGTCTAGTAAAATCTATAGGACTCAGAAGATGGTTCCTCTCCATCCTGCTTTCCACCCTACGGAAAACAAGTTCCACCAGGTCTGGAGCTGAGCCACAGCCTTCTGAAGTGGCTCCTCCTTTCTCACTTCATCTGGCCCAGGGAAGAGGTTACCCACTGCAGAGAGGATCGATATCAACGGTGGTTTCTTACTTATGATGCTCAGCCCCGTACCATAAAGAAACAGTTTGTAACAAAACTCTTGCCTTGCTGCTCATTGAAGAGGATCACAGCCATTTTTTGATAGTAATTCACATGTGCCCACTCACCAACCCTCAATTCCTGTTAACGCGTGTGCCACCATCTTCTCACCCACATCTGGAAGCACCACACGCTGTCTCCTTTCCCCCCAACCTCCTCTCTCCTTTCCAGGCCCTTCCTATCACCCCTCCCACCCCCCATGCGTGTGCACACCCCTTTCTGTTCCCTTACCAGCTCATCCCACTGTGGTAAGGTAAACTGTGTGGTTGCCACATCCAGGGAAACACAACTGGAAAAACAACTTCGAGGGAGACACCACACATCCCCTTCTCTCCCGTAGTGGCAGTTTCTCCCACTAAGAATAAAGATTTACCACTTGTCTTTGTCCCTTACAGCGTGCTGTGCGCTTGCTTCTCCTGACTTTTATTCCTTCTCCTCCGAGCCTTCTCTGTAACGCCACCACTATCCTGACAGCCATTATTACTCCGGAACAGAAAGATATTCAGCAGCCTCAACACCTACAGTATCTGCAGAAACTCTTCAGTTTCTAGGAGAGCCTGAGCCGTTATTTCAGACAGCCTACAGCTGTATGTCTTCTCCTTTTATCGGAAAGCACCAAAATGTATAATTGTATAGCTCACTAATAGCGCTTGAAAGAGCCATCACAGATTGTTGGGCAAGGAACAGATTCCTCACCCTGAGAAAAACGGATACCTCTATTAATATATCCTAATAATAAATATCAATAATATTTTGTCTTTGTAGTAAGACGTCATCTAGATAAGCCTCTCAAGCCACAAGCCATACGGTAATTAGACCAACACGTAGGGAGTTCTGGGAATAAGCAACATGTATTTGTATCTGGAATCAGCAATGATTTCATCCTTTTGAGGTCAGTAATGAGATAATAGTTATCAAATTCACATGAACAGTCTAGTGCCAGATAGAAAAATTACTTCTGAAGGCCATTCTCTCCCGGGTTTTTCTAATTTGTATGCAGTACTTGGTATTACTTGTTCTAGAAGTACTGACTAAATACTGCTCTTAAGATTTTGAGCTCAGAGCAACAACAACAACAAAAAAGACCAGCCTTGCAGAAATATACTCCTCCACACACCTGGGGAAAATAAAAATCTAAATTATTTTTTTCATCATCATTGCCATAAATGTTGAAGAAGTGGATTTTTGTGCCTGGCAATTTTTCACGACAACAGTGTAAGGCTGACTTAAAGTGCTGAGAGTCAGGTCACATCTACTCCATTTAAAACCAAGTAGTTTTAAAAGGAACATGAAAATCACTCAGTGTGCTGACTCATCCATTACAGCAACTTAAATATTTAAACTGCTGATACTTATCTTCATTGTCAGCCAAAGTGGATTCCATCAAAGCTGGATTTATTGCAATCTGGTCATCAAAGCTGGATTTATTGCAATCTGGTTTCTATTTACTCTTGTGCAATGATTTCAATTCGCAATTAGCTCTTTTTAAATCTGTCACTGGATTAGTTTAAACAACAATTCAGATCCAATTCCCGTAGATCATAAAGAGAATCAAAATCTGATCTTTTTAAGAGCGCTATGTCACAGGAAGTCCATAAAAGTATGTTTAATTTACAGTTTTCATTAAAAGCAAGAACACATAGATAAGTCATTGAAATAAACAGACATTCATACACACAGCTGCTAAAATGAGTGGGGAGCTTATGAGGACAAAGCCTTCTGGCATCGCCTGGTCTAACACCACAATCTCAATGAATCACACCCGTGTCACAAAGGAAAGGACAGCAATCTGAGTTCTTACTGAGACCCCAGCAACAGAGGACTGCCACGGAACCCAATTTTTCTCCCCGAGCATTTAGACTGGGGCTATTTATATGGCAGATCAAGACCACACGCACATTTTGTTGCCACTTCACCACTATATAGGGCTTAACTCCTGTGCCTGCAAGACACTCATTATTTCTTACCATCTTTGCTAACTTGGAGAGCCACTGAAGAGTACATTAATCACTGGCTGGCCCAACAGGATCCACATCCCGCTAGTGTACCCCTGCCTCCTAACTGAATCTCAGCAGAAAGGAACTAGCAGCCACCATCTAATCTTTTCAGCTAACACCTGGGCAGGGCGCAGCACAAGCATCCCAGCAGCATGACCTAAGGGCAACACATCAGTCTGCACATAATGACGTGCTTTTTACTTTTACCACCTTAATTCCTGCAAAAAGGAAGCTGAGATTAGCCCCATTTTCTAAAACATGACAAATGCCTCGCCACTATTACTTACTGCCTTATCACAAAGGCTGGAAAGACCTATAGTGTTTACCAATACATAAATTATATTCAATTATATTAATAAATTATATAATACCCTCTGACAAATTATACTTCAATTAACCCATTCTGCCAAAAAATATAAATAATGTTCTACCTGCATGTTAAGACCTCATCTAGATGAGCAAGAGCACAGAGACCAGACGGAGCACATGCGGCGTTACCTGCCAAAAAGCAAACGCATTAACCCAGCCTCGGCCGGTGCTGGGGCATCTGCCAAAGTACAGTTGTTGCCATCATCATCTAGCTTCCATTTCTGAAACTCTTGAGAGTGGAAATTTCCCCTCTGTGGCACACCAGAGCCTGTGAGACACGTTCCCAGACTGGCAGGGCAAAACACAGCTCCTGCACAGGCAGAGACAGCAACAGCCTGAGTCAGAGGGGCATGAGCGAGGAAGGGGGCCCACACAGAAACTATATATTCGGTGACACCTTTTCAAAGGCAAAGTCCTCCAGGAAAATCAGATTGTGTGGGGAGCTGAGAGGTTACTAAAGATAAATAAATCTTTGGTATCATGGAGATTTCTCCAAGCCATTGCCCAAAAATCTTAATAGTACAGCAATATTTCACAGTAAGTTCTTTGATGCCAATATTCTAAGATTGCTTTTGAAAATCAATATTCCTTTCTCCTCTCGCCTCCAAAACGCTCTGTGACTAGGGTACAGTTTTGGCCAGTCTTCTGTATTTGCTCGGATGCTTTCTGAGACTTCCTTGTGTGTTAAAAGCCAGATCCAAAAAAATGGATTTCTGCAGAACATACAGTCCAAGTCCAGACATCCAGAACCCTCCCTTCATTCCCATTTAACCTTGAAGAGATGAATGTACTTCTAAAAAAAATGCATGAAACCTCTAAACAATTTATGAGCTGTAAGCATTTAAATAAGAAAGGGTAAAGGTCAAACTTAACAGGGCACAGCAAGACTCCTACTTCCACTCTGTCCTTAACGTGTTTTTCTTATGCCTCAGTTTCACCTTTTGAAGAGATAACAGACTGTAGGTGATTAAACTCTATGCTAAAGTGAAGCGTTAGTTTTGATTTAATCAGAAGTAAAATGAGCTGCAAGAGGATAACTGAATTTATTTGTTCCTTAACAATATTCACAAATAAATCAATTAAGCACTTGCAAATGCACATCAGACAATCCAATTCCTTTTAACTGGTGTAACAGTGGACAGCTGGATTTTGCACTTTCAGTGTACCTGAAATTACTCTAGTGCTACAATTTTCATTAATAAAGTGCATTCAAAATTATGGCAAGACAGACAAATTAGTATTATCTTATTTCAGTGTAAGGTTTAACCACTTAAATAGAGAAGACTTCCACCCAAACCTTTTAACATTTTCCCCTTCATTTTCCTTTGTGTCTGAATTGGAAGCCTCTCTGCTTTCCATCAGAGCTTCATAAGCCTTTTGTGCTCGAACAATTTCTTTGTCTGCACTGAAGTGCACCATTTGTCTGCTCAGAATAGGAACGACTAAATTGAAGTTGTCAACCCTTTTGTTTAATTTCCTGATATCTTCTACAAATTGCTCACAGATACGATTCCATTGCTTTTGCCTGTATGGTGTCATCGGCTCTCCAACCTGACTTCGAGATGCCACTATATTCTTCCGTAACCGCTCAATAGTTTCCCGTATTTCTTTCTGCATCAGGATCCACTCTGGTTGGTATCCATTGTCTATCAGAATCCTGTTCAAGTTGTGAGTCATAGGGTCAATATGTGGACAGTCTGAAAATTTCTGCAAAGGTTTTCCTTTGCCACTGAGGTTGTCAAAGTCTCCTTTTGCCATTGATTCCTGGATGAGGTCTTCAACCAACCGTTCAACTGCCTGCGTTATTTTCACCTTTTTGCTCTGCCTCACATCTTTGGCTTTCATTAGGTCAGTCCCAGCATACTGGCTTTCAAGTCTCTGCTTCCGGTACTCCAACACTTGTTCCGTAGCACGGTCTACTCGAAATTGCATGTATTGCTTTTCTCTTTGGCTTGGTGTCCCATAGCCAACGCCTTCAAAACTCAAGTAGTGTCTATGCTGTGGTGCTTGTGATTTGAACGGGTCTTCCTCCTCTTCATTATTCTCATTTGATTTCTTCTTGGTCGCCACATCGCTCAGCACGACTCTGTACGCTTCTTCTACTCTCATAAATGCTTCGGAATCAGCTGTGGCAGAACCGCTGTCTGGATGGTATTTTTTGGCAAGACTTCGGTACGAGTTTCTGATATCATCAAGGGAACAACCTTCCTCAAGCTCAAGAACTTTGTAAGAGTCCTTGACGTTGCGTTTAGGTTTGTAACCTGACAACATTCTGTTGGCACAAATGTAGGGTAACGACTTCAGGTTTCTTGGAATCATTGTTTGACGTACCATTAAATGAAGCCCTATGTTGTTAGTCAGCATGACACAGAGCCACTTTATGCTTCTTCAGATGCAGCTACATTATAAGCAATGACCTATAAACACATTTTTATAAAAATTGTGTTAAATACGCTTTTTAAAAGAACTTAACGTGACTTAAGTCTTATCTTTAACTTGTTACATTATTTAAAGAAATCCCTACAAAATTTCAGAACAGTATACAATGTTCTTTTCTTTTACAGACCAATCTTAAAACCTGCATTTCTTATTAATTACTATTGAAGTAGTAGTATTACCACGTAAATGAAAATTAATTCACAATCTAATTTTCTCCTGGTATATCAACAGTAGCATAGGTTTGTTTTGCACTGTGGAATTCCCAAAAGGCCAAAGCTTTGTGGCCTTTCTGCAAAATCAATGCAATGTAAACTGGAAATACACTTTACATTAAGCAGTAACTCTGCTGAAACAAATCTCTCCCTTTTCCTCTATACACTGACATTCAGCTATCAGCTAAATTTTCTATTCACATACATCAATGCCTCAAGATGTACTACCTGGTGCACTTGTGAAGGATTTCATTACCATACCCTTCTGGTACTTCACAGCAACAACTGAAGTCGCATTCAGACTATAGATTCATTTACTTGTATCCTAATCTCCTTCGTTTGTGTCAGGTAAGGTTATAAATGTAGAACTCTGAATAGATCAATAGCAGGCTCTATCTCATTCTGTCAGGAATATCAGTGCCTCTGAATTATTCTGGGAAATAGCAAAAGGAACATGTTCAGCAAATGACAACATAAGTAAGTCTTCCCATAAAATCAAAAGTAGAAAAATATCATACAAATGGCACACACAATTTACACATCAGCTAATTTCTCTTTATTAATGAAAATCCTATGACAAATGCCGCATACATGGTGTTTAAGAGTCTCCGTTTGCAGATTCATCAGTGACTGCAACACAGCCTTTTGCTGACTCCCTTTCCAAACAAAAAACTAGGTCAAATCAAGGTTAAGGCACAAATAGTGTTTATATGTTCTGCGTATACCAAACTGCCCTTCTGCACTAACCTGCCTGAAAAGACAGGAAGGAAATGTGTTTGGGACTGGATGAAAGACTGGATCAATCCTGAACATTTTCAGTTGATTTTGATCCAGGTAAGGTATTAAATCATTGGCTTGTGGTTGTTATAACGGACCTTATCAGTATTTCTTTCAAAGCTTTTTAGGTTGTGTTTTTTTTGTTTATGATATAGATAAGCGATTTCTCTCCTTCCAGGTGGTTGGCAAAGATAATTATTAAGTTCCATATGGCCACAAAACGCCACTTTTATGGAAAGATCAACAAATACATAGTCGAAATCCAACAGACTGATCAGAAGCAGACTTTCCTCATAGTTCTGTAGATGTAGACTTTAATATATTTGTGCTTAAGAAAAGAAACTGTATCAAGCTCTATGTATAGCACTCACCCCACAGCACCCAAGGGTGCCAGCTCGGGGTGTGTGCGTGTTATTCCCCAGCCGTTGCAATTCGGCTGGACCCGGTGGGGCTCGGTAAAAGGGGAGGGGAGGGGGGATTGTGCCTAGGTGGGTGTGTGTTCGATGTCGCCTTTGGC
>NW_009646936.1:344426-396517 GCF_000708025.1 Charadrius vociferus | reverse complement strand
GTGTACGCTTATACGTGGAGGCCTTAACTGCTTTTTAGCCTTCTCCCGAGTGAATTCCACCTTAGTGTGTTACCGTAAGTCGACAAAAAGATAACTCTCTAAGAGTTTGGAGTTGTAGGAAGCAGGCATTGTTTATCGCAGCCCTGGGCGCACAGGGGATGGCTCCACCTAGTGTGCGCACCCACTTGCTCAACTACAAAAACTATATGCAATCAAAATATACATACTCATTAGATTTTCGAGAAATTATTAACATATTCATACTATTTCCATAGCTCATTAGTATGTGTGAATTTCCTTGACACATGCACATTTATGTCTATTGGTGGTCTTCCAGGGCTCTCTAGTGGTCGCTGATAGTCTTCCTCACTGCGCCTGCTCATTGAACTCTGTCTTCGTGCATACTCGGTTTTGGCCTAATTAGATGACACTTAGTTACACAAAAGTAGCTCATTCTAGCATATACTCCTTATCTACTCTATTCAAGGCTACTGTGTCTCAAAACTTCCTTTTATCTACCCAAGCATATCACCTGTTTGACCTATCTTCTCGTAAAACATCCTGAAATTTGGCTGTATTGCTCTAGGAAGGGAACCATATGTGCTTCAGCTTGGTATCAGAAGAGGAAAAGTTCCCCTGCCTTTTCACAGGCTTGTGACATGGCTTCCCCTGCAGCACTTGCCTTGACAAAAGGCTTGGTCTCTCACAGCGTTCTCCTCCTTGCCCGTAAAGCAGTTGAGAAAGGGCTGTGAGTTCCTCCCAGGCAGCTGTGCTAGCGGCAGGGTAAGCTGGCATTTGGCTGAGCTCACCCAAAAAGGCTGCGACCTGGAGCTCCCGGCCTCCGCTGCGCTGCCATGGGGCAGGTTAACACCGCGTGGGTTTTCCTACGGCCTCCCTGTATGGCATTGGCTGGCTGCCGGGGAATGGCAACTTCAGCCAAGGAAACCCCGAGCCGAGAAATGGTTCTCATCTTCAGCCTGGAAAGGAGGACCCGGATGCAGGCCCGGCACGTGGAAGACAAATGACAAATTTGTTTTCTCCCTGGACACCAGCACCTATTATCAAAAATCAAACAAACAATCAAAGCCCTTGTGTTTTTTATTAATGGTACATGACGGGGTTGTCATCCCTAAATAAGGCTTCTTCACCTGGTGCACAAAAATCAATCAGCACACTGAGTCAAGATACTTGTCTTTATTTCAGTTCTGCAGAATTGGGCGCCAGGAATTTAACAACAACCAGCACACCACACAGTTCTGACAGTCCAATTTTTATAGTGATAAAATACAGCTGCTTGCTGAGCTACAGTTCCTTTACCATCCCTCATCATAATGTTTTAAAAATTTTGGGAGATCCCCTTAATTAGGGTGTTCATTATTTACAAGAGAGCACACGTTTTAGTGTTATAATCTCCTAAGGCTCCTCTCAGGTACACTTTTACCTAGAATCCATTCCAAAGACTATACATCTTGTCATCCTATACTTAGATCAGAGACTGGGAGTGTACTCCCTCCATTGGCCTTGTTTGCCTTCAGTAAGCTTTCGATACACTAATCCTTCAATAATTCACTTTCTTTGATCTAAGTTCGGTTAATTGTTTCTACATCTAATCCAGGTGCAAAAGGCCCAATTAAGTTTTAATTTCAGGAGTTCAGCTCAAGTTCAGTCAAAATTCTGTTACAATTTTATACAAAGCACTTATGTAACTTTTTAACCATATTATTATTCAACTGAAATAATTGCAATACAAATTGGCCCGCTGGAATCAATACAAGTTTAAATTACCTTCTTCTGGCCAGTCAGGTAGCAGAGAGAAATTTCAGGGCTGCACAAATTCTGTTTCTGACCTAAATTTTCACAGCCTCCTGACTATAAGAAAAAAATCCAAAAACTGTTGCAAAAGAAAGGAAATTTTATTCTTGTTTTGTCTTACGAGAAAAAGGACTCTTCTTTCCTTGTAGTGGTTTGCTCTTCAGTCACAGGTCGAAAGTGTGCAACTGTGAGTTTGCAAATCTAAGGCAGTCTACAAATACATGGTAAGTGATGCTTAAGACTATCATAGCAGGCGTGACTCCTTAAACTGGGAGGTTCCAGTACAGCATCTGTCCAACAGTACACAAGCTGTTAATGCCATAGAATTTTTAAGCAAACTTTGCAGATTTCCTTTAAAATTTTTTCTAGTGCTGTGAAAGGAATTACTTGTGTTTCTATTAATGTATTTTTTTTTTATTTCTCATTGCCTGACTTTAAGACACACACATATTGTGCAGTGCGATGTTGGGATATGTAAATTTTGTTTTCAGTGAAGAGTGGTAGCCTTGCAAGCTTGCCAAATGTTAACAAAAAGATTTCAGATACTGTCATGAAAAGATCAGGCTGTTGAAGAGAATGGTGTAGGAACCAGTGGAGAATAAAATAACACCTATTATATATTGTATCTCTGGCACTGCTTGCATTAAATTTCTTCAAAAGGTAAAAAGGGTAGTAATTAAGGGGGGCACAATTCCAGTGTGTGCTAGATATTAAAATAATCTTTATATATACATCTAAGGATATGTTCCATTGCAAAGAATAGTTATGTGGGAATTACGTGAGCAGATTTTAACTGAGTGTTTCTGTTTAGCTGTAGACCATGAAAGCTGTGTTTTATTTTTACAAGTTGTCTTTGAGATTCTTTACTTGTCAGAGGATACAAAATTTCTCCTAACTTGAGAACTGAGCAATGATCTCAGCTTTCCGATACCACATTGTAGCTTCTTTCTTTTTTTCTGCTAGGGTTGAGTACTATTAACGTTGTAGGACTGATTGGTGGGGAGGAGTTGTTTTTGTTGTTAGCTAAGGGAAAATGAAAAGAGAGGAGAATGGTCCATGCTGCTGAAGTCTACGGGGAGGTCTGTTTTGAAGGGCAGGTGGCATTAAGGGGATCCTGCAGGGGATCCTCCTGTTAGATAGGAGGATAAAAGGGGACAGGGCAGCATGCAGGTCTTTCTCCTTCTTTCACCCTCTCACCCTTATCCTTGGCTTTAGGAGATCAGAAATCATTGGGGTCTGAAGCAGGAGCTGAAGGAAGAATTCAAATCCATCTGGAGGACTCCTCAGCTTTTTGTGTGAACTAACAGCAGGGTCTAACACGGTAAGAGAAGAAGATTAAAGTGAGATGTCCGTCTCTACAGCCTTTCCTCTAGGACCAGCTGTCTTACCAGGTTTCTTTTCTTCCAGCACGCTTTTGAATTGCTTTGCAAAAAATGTCTTTAGTGTCATCACTATGATGTGGAATGGAAATGTGCATCTTTTCCACAGGGTCGGAGGCACTGCTTGGTTTCACTGTGCTCCCAGTCAGGAACTTTAATTTATTCTGCCTTAGAAAACTTCAGTGAATTGTGAAATCATATTTAAAGGAAAAACTAATTTTGCTTTTAAATACACTTTGCTTTTTATTAATAACAGTTGGATGATAGTGCCTGATGAAGCTTTGCAGAGAGCACGTTGATGTCTTTGTTAGAGCAATTGTAACCCTTTACTTTAAAGTTCACAGCAACTTCCTAGTGACTCCAGAATTATTTGTCAAGCAGTGACAAAAGGAAAGACAAAGTGTGACATATTGGATAGTTACTCAGTATAAAGACTTAGAAGTCTTTTGTAAGGAAATCAGTCTGGCGATTGATAGAGTATTAAGCATATGCTCTGTGTTTATATGCCTAGAGCACAATACCTAAAACTTAAAATTAGTCTCTTAGATAATCCACAACAGTCTGTAATCCCCAGGGACAGGCTACTTGAAGTACTTGCATTGTACTTGGACAATTTAATAATTATGAAAATATATATATAGTTAAATTTTATTTTGTTGATATTAAGACATTGTAATACTGTCTCAGGAACTTGAAACATGATTATTGATTTATCACAGTACTATGAACACCTTTTCTGAAATATTATACCTCAGTGTCACCATTTAGCTTCTGTTTGCCTTCAGAAACTATATAATGAACTCAAACCAATGGTTACAATTTCTTGGGAAAAGATTGCTGACATATTGCTTGCAAAGCTGGTGTTTTATGGTGTCTTTAATTTATTATCTGTTTCCTGGGTATGGACTGGTTTATGCCATTAGCATCTTCTTTAAAGGTCACGTTCTGGGGTGTTTGTTCTTTCTGACATTTGTCCACATTCAGCACATGCGGAAAAATTAAGTTTGCAGATGTGACCTATGTTGTGTATGATAATATTTCTGAAATAAATCAAAACTAATTTGCCTAGAAATATTATTGAGGAACTGTTTTAAATGTCAGTATGCTAGTGAAATTAACAGTTGGTTTTTTTATTGAGCATGCCGTTCTGCTGAAGTTCCCCTCTTAGCAATTGCCAAAGTATAAAAACTGTTCTGAAAACTGTCTTTGCCATTTATTACTGAAGGTGTTTACACTCATAAGAGTTCCTAGATTGACCACAGTGTTCAGTTTGAAATATATTTGTTTGGTAAGTTATCTAGAGCATTTGTATGAAACTCTGTCCTGTCCTGAGTAGTTGTGCAAAGGACCCGATGAGACCTAGGTTATTTCAGCGTGGATACTTAAGAGAGGAAAGCTTGACTATGCTGAAACAAGTGGAAAAAATTGTCAGTGATTTTCTGTTGTCAGTATTTAATCCAAATGTGAATGTGAATGATGCATCCATCCAGTGATACTACTGGCACAGTCACTTTGTTCAGATGTCTTATAGATACCTGTCTAATACAAACTGGATTCATATTACTTACCAATTATAAGTGAGAGATATAATTTATATATTTTTGCTTGTTTTTACATGGGTTTGTGGAATAAATGGATGGTACTATATATGATGATTCTGGGTTTGCACAGGTTAATGGCTGATCGAGTGCTCGTGATTGGCAGTGGAGGGAGAGAGCATGCGCTGGCCTGGAAGTTGGCCCAGTCCCCACATGTAAAACACGTGTTTGTTGCTCCAGGGAATGCAGGAACAGCTGACAATGGAAAAATTTCAAATTCAGGTGAAGAGGGGGAAAAAACAGAACATGGTGCCAAGTAATCAGTAGTACGGGTGTCAGAACTGAAACAAACCTGACCACGTTCCTGTTGAGTCGGGAGGAGATAACAATTATTCTTTTCTTTTACTGGTACCACAAATTTTTTAAGGCACATATTTATTTTTTCTGTGTGTTTTATTTCTGAATTTTAGAACTGCATAGTAAAACATCATACTATACCTATTTTTAGCCTAGCTTCTTAAGATAGTGAGGCTTATATGAGACTGTATTTCTACACCTCATCTCTTTCCTCCCACAGTTATGCTTGAGTTCACTTACCAATTTCAGCAAAATGTAGCAAAGGAGTAGAAGGCTCAAAATTATTCACTTCTGGATAGAAACTTCTCTGTTGTCTGCCCAGGCTGCTCAGCTAAATTTAGCTACATCACGCACTGGCATTGAGTAAATCTTTGTTCAGGTGTTGAAATTGAGTTTCTCTATGAACTTGCAGTTTTATTTTTTCAAGTTTTTATCTGCTACGATAAGCAGCTTTTAAAAGTTTATATTGATTACATATAGCAAATAAAATACATTGAGTAAGTTGGCAGATGTGCATTAAAACAGTAGTGCAAATTGGAGACGTTCACTGTTCCTTCTGGTATCTATTATCACTGTTATATTGTTTGTTTAACTTTGCCCTTCATGGGCTGTTTCATTATTTTAATCATACTTCTTAGGATGATGGAACAATGACATTCTCATCTCCCATCTCTTATTTAGGCCTTACAGTGGTAACTCGCTCACTAATACTAATATAATTATTTCCTTTTCCTTTTCAGCTGTATTAGTGAGCAATCACACTATTGTTACCCAGTTCTGCAAAGATCATAACATTGGACTTGTGTTAGTTGGACAAGAAGCTCTTTTGGCAGCTGGTAAGGCTGAAATAAATTACCGTGACAGAGAAAATCAGCACTGAATTCTGCTTTAAAATGACGTCTTTCAGATCTTAGGACACACACTGACTTAATTAAACTGAAGAGCAAGAAAATTTGGGTAATCTTGTAAATGTAAATTGTAGTCACTTAAAACATTTATCTTCATAGCTGTATGCTGCTTTTTTATGTTAGAAAGCAGCAGGGGAAATCATGCAGGATCAAGAATTGATAATGGTTACAAGCACTCTTGTGTCTTCTGCTTTGCTTTCCTTTATATAAATAATTTTCTTGCCCTAATATTGTTGCTGTATGCAACAGTACCCAGATCATCACGTGCATTTATAGCAATGTGCAGTAAGATTTCCGTGTCTTAAATAGTGATTAGAAGTACCAGACAGTCCTAACAGTAGTCATGAGGTGGTAACTGTGACGGTGCTTAGTAATGTAAAGAGCTAAAGACCTCTTAAAAATAAATGATGAAACATGTCATTGGATATGCAGAACCTTATTTTAATTAGATTTCTGAGACAAAAGTGTCTCAGAGACTGCTGGAATGGTTATGTGGTTTTCCTTTTGTCAAAATGACTTGATGTTTCCAAAGAGATGACTTGGTTCTTTTGTTATTTTTGATAATTAGGGATTGTGGATGACTTGAGAGCAGCAGGAGTTAGATGTTTTGGACCATCTGCAAAAGCAGCCCAGCTGGCATCCAACACCAGTTTTGCCAAAGCCTTTCTGGATCGACATGGGATCCCAACAGCAAGATGGAAAGCCTTCACCAATCCCCAGGAAGCTTGTAGGTTTATTATCAGGTAAATACTTTGATACTGGAAACTCCTCTGTCAAGTTATCTATGCATTTGGCCTCCAGCCATGATAGTTGCCTAGAACTTGGTAACTTTTCAAGTAGCTACTGAATGAATTGGTTTTGTAATTAGAGACAGATGCTGAAGGTGCAGGGAACTTAAACAGGTTGATTTTTCTCTTCACAAATCACAGCTTTTCTTCTATTTGATCAGCTTTTTCAGGATGCTAGTTAGCTATTTAAAAGGCAAAAAAATGTGGCAGAGTAAAATATTTCAATAAATCTTTCTGTAAGGCCAAGATTAATTTCTCCACAGACAGATACCAGCAAAATGCTATCTCTGGGGTGATTTGGGAGGTACTGGTCAAATACTCATAACTTAAGGAGGATACTCTTATTTCTTCAAGGCTAGAGAGCACCTCTCTTACATGGAGAGAGAAATGTAACTGCATATCTCTGCAATTGCTTTGAACGGTAATGCCTCTGAAGTCATTGGGGATCCTTTGGGAGAGTAACTTACTGCGGTGGCTATTTTGGTCCAGTCTCACAGCAGCTGCTGTGTTCAGCTACACTGAGCTGTGGCTGTGTGTCAGTTTCACGGACTTCTTGTCTTTGCTGTCACGTGGTACATGTGGTATAATCTAGTGGAACTTTTTTTTTTTTAAATAAAAACAACCTTTTTGCTGACTTTGCTCTGTAGCAGCATTAAGACTGTATTACTCCCGTGCAGAGGAACAGGCCAACAACTTGTATCTCTGTAAGCATGCATCAGACTCAGAAAGGAAGACTGTTTCTCAGGTCAGCACACTGAGATCTGGAGAAAGGGAGCTTTGTGTGAGCCTGCTTTTGGCTGCTTGTATAAATCTAGGTTTGAGATTTATCCTAATATAAATCCTAATGTGGAAAAGAGGAAGGAGATGTTGTTTCACAAAACAGGCTAGTAGTGTGTAGAATTAGCTTTTCAAAAGGGACATTTTATTTCGCTGTCCACAAGCTGGAGAGACGTGAATGGATAAAGTGTAGTTAAAATATGTTAACATTATGCTGGTTTGTTCCTTTTTTTTTTCTTCTAGATTTAGTTTGTGTTTAAGAGTAAGTGGAGCAATTATGTTAACACACTAGGTCTAACATATCCTTTACATGCAAGACCTAACTCAACCTTAACCTTACAACCCTAAACAGAACTTCTGTAGTGGTTTATAGGATTGTGTACTGTAATCTGGTGTTATAAAACTATAAACCATCAATGAGTTCATCTTTCCAAACCTATGATGGGAATAAAATAGTAACCCAACTCAGGGAAAACAGGAAGAAACTGTGAGGTGTTAAAGTTATAGAATCATAAAATCATATAATAGTTATAGTTGGAAAAGACCTTAAAGATCATCTGGTTCTAACCTCCCTGCCATGGGCAGGGACACCTCCCACCAGAACAGATTGCTCAAAGCCCCATCCAACCTGGCCTTGAACACTTCCAGGGATGGGGCATGCACAACTTCTCTGGGCAACAGTTTCCAGTGCCTCACCACCCTCACAGTAAAGAATTTCTTCCTAATATCTAATCTAAATCTACCCTCTTTCAGTTTAAAACCATTACCCCTCATCCTATTACTACATGCCCCAATAAAGAGTCCCTCTCCGCCTTTCCTGTAGACCCCCTTTAAGTACTGGAAAGCTGCTATAGGGTCTTCCCGGACCCTTCTCTTCTCCAGACTGAGGAACCTGAACTTTCTCAGCCTGCCTTCATAGAAGAGGTGCTCCAGCCCTCTGGTCATCTTCATGGCCCTCCTCTGGACCCGCTCCAACAGGTCCATGTCCTTCTTATGTTGAGGGCTCCAGAACCGGATGCAATATTCCAGGTGTGGTCTCACGAGAGCAGAGTAGAGGGGCAGGATCATGTCCCTCGACCTGCTGGCCACGCTTCTTTCGATGCAGCCCAGGATACGGTTGGCCTTCTGGGCTCTGAGCGCACATTGCCGGGTCATGTTGAACTTACCAACCAACACCCCCAAGTCCTTCTCCTCAGGCCTGCTCTTGATCCATTCTCCACCCAGCCTGTATTTGTGCTTGCTATTGCCCCGGCCCATGTGCAGAAACTTACTTTTGGCCTTGTTGAACTTCACGAGGTTCACACACTTCAATACAAAGTTCAGTGACTTGTCCAAGGATGTACATTGAGATGGTGTCAGAACCAACAACAGAATTCATGGATTTCTGGTTCACAGTCCTGTGCTGAGGGCTGTAAGAGCCCGTTCACCTCCATGACAGGATGGACTAGCAAGCTAGCAAGGACTGTATTTTTCTGAAGTGTTATTCTTGAACTGTTCAGAAAAAAAGGAAGAATATGGGAGGCATTCAGCTTAAAAATGATAATTTCACTGGGTGCAGTAGGGATGCCTGAATCTCACTTTTGCTTTCATTTGAAGCACAGACTTTCCTGCACGAGTTGTACGGGCAAGGGGCCCTGCTGCTAGAAAAGAAGTGACTATTGCAGCCAGCAAAGAGGAAGCCTGCAGAGCTGTCCAAGAGATTATGCAGGTGGATAAATCTTTAATTAATCATTGGGAATCCAATTCTTGATGTTCTGTAGCCTATGAGTTTGTAATTTTGTCCACAGGAAGCAAGTATTTTCAGGATAAACTTGCCCATTTGACTAAGGAATTTCTCTGGGTATCATCATCAAATTCTTCGTGTTTGCCCCAGACAGAGGACAGCGAGCAGGGATTTGTAGAGTTTGTGACAGAACTCTCATTCCAGCACTGAGTCCTGCTGCCTTTTCCCTCCCACTTTTTCATTTTTCATTGGCATCCTGGGTCTGATAAGGTGCATTTCAATGTCTCTTCCTTATCTCCAAATGAGATTCTATTGGCATTGCTCAACATAACAGAATTCAAGCAAACCAGTAGTTTTCATATGCATTGTTTTTTCTGTTAAAAAAAAATAAAGAGAGGATTTAGCCAGTAGATGTCATGTTTGCTAACTGGAGTATTATTTTTTTTTGTGTACAGGACAGAATGTTTGGAGAGATGGTTGTTATTGAAGAACTTCTTCAAGGGGAAGAACTTTCTGTATGTGATCGACGGTGTGATTATGTGCTTTTATTCTTTGGCATTTCTGTTATGCTCCATGCATAAACACACAGGTTTATTGTTTCAAATAGGTTTTTTTGTTTATTTGCACTTACATAAATAAATATGCAATCTAGGTAATTTCATGTCATACTAGTCAATGTATGTTGTCAGTAGAATTTTCTTCTACATTAGCCATTATGGTGATCTTTTTAGGGCGAAAATGATCTTTTTTCCCTAAGGTGACTTAAAACATGTTTCTATGGACTTTGTCTTGGTAATTCTTGTTATATCAATAATTTTGTGCTAATATTTAGTGCCTATTTTAGCACTTTCTTTACCATGGATTACTCAGTGGCAGGGTAAAACTTAAGCGTGCATATTATATGCCACATAAAAACTGAAAATGAGTTCTTTGTGCAAGGTTTGTCCTGCACTGAGAATACCTCACACTCATTCAGGCCCCAGATCTGCAAACACACACATTTAACCTGAAACATATGAATAATTCTGTCAAGTCAATGAAGACTATTCACATGCCTTAAGGTAAGTACATGTCCACGTGACGGATAGGTCACGATCTAATTCATCAGAAAGGAACTGTTATGACGGGCACCATTTCTCTTGATTATTTAAAAATTAGAAAGAAAGCTCAATGAATCTTTCAAGTCAGTAGGCTTGCAGAAGGGTAAGTGAATTCTATTGCTTTCTGTCTTTTATTCATAAATTTTCCTGGCAGAACTGAGCCTCAGCCTGTGACCAGCAGTGTTAACTTCCCTGAGGACAGGACATTGACACTGTTCTGTGTTGTGTGTGTCTCTTAACAGTGCTTGTGCTTCACGGATGGTGTCACTGTTGCCTCAATGCCCCCAG
The DNA here is from genome assembly GCF_000708025.1 of Charadrius vociferus. Classification (NCBI taxonomy): domain Eukaryota; kingdom Metazoa; phylum Chordata; class Aves; order Charadriiformes; family Charadriidae; genus Charadrius; species Charadrius vociferus. Next base: position 385,847 of record NW_009646936.1, on the reverse strand, counting down.
CCCAGGCCCACAAACGATTATTGGATGGCGACCAGGGTCCAAACACTGGAGGGATGGGAGCCTATTGCCCAGTTCCTCAGGTATAGCAATCCTCCTCCTCAGCCCCCAATAAGGCTGATCACATCTGTGGTTAATATATCTCCTTTAGGGCCCAGTCATTTTTCTGTCACATAGGTCAGATTTCTTCTGGAATTGATTGATGCTTTACTTGTATAAGTGCAATACAGGGCTCAAACTTCAGTAGTCATTCTTTAGGATTTAATAAGGCAGTGTTCTGAGGAACAGTCTCTCTTTTACCTTTTCCATTATTCCTCAACTTGGTGTTTCTCTGCTCCTATTAGCATCACTTATAATGTCCCTTCAAAATTCCCTGCATGCCTGGAGTCTTCGTGTTTTGAACATAACCTTGGGTTTCTTGTTGATTCTTAAAGCTGACTGCATTGTTCTAAATATGCTGCTCAAGTACATTATTAATGTGTTTTTCTGTAAGTATAGAAACGATCTTACTGTGTACAGCCCAGGCTACCAGTGTCTCAAACCTACTTAAAATTGGCCTTCTAAAGAAAGATCCAAACAAAAAATCTTCGGAATCAGAGGATCAGACTATCTGTCCTTCAGGCAGCAGCATCCGAATGGAAGGATTGCAGTGATTGGGGGTGGGAGAGCCGAAAACATGGCTGAGGCATTTACTTACCCCAGTACTTCCAGGTGCTATGAGCTAGTCCAGCAAATGTCATCACTGTCTCAATCAGTTTGATGTTAATCGTCAGGTTCCAGAAGTTCTTCTGGAGAAAATCAATGATGCTGTCCTTCAACATGTTGTTGATAGTATGAGACAAGAAGGAACAGCATATGTAGGTAAGTAAGCATTCAACTGAAAAACAAGGTAAAGTCATATCAAGATTAGTTTCACTGTTAGAGATTGCTTTTGAATTCCAAATAATACTTATTTAAAAAAAAAAAAGTAGTTAATTTTTCACACAGTATTAAGTGTCCCTGGTTTGGTTTATAGCTCTTCCTTTGGAGAGGAGAACTTTCATCTTTTCTTCATAAAACATACTGTATTTTTATTAAATATTTTTTATTAAAACAGTTGCAACCAGAGTCTTTGTATTTCAGGGTATAATATATACTTACATTCTGTTGTACTGTTCACTCCTATATACAGCAATGAGAGTTTTCTTAAGATCTTTGTCTTAAGGCTGTTCTGAAAAAGGAAAGTGGTGCTCACAGCTGTCACTTAACGCAAATAGCTGCTCTTGGTACTGAAGACTGTCTAGATCACATATATGTAAAGACTTGGGTTCCAGTCTGCAATGTATTCTATCCTACTTGGTAACTTTTTTACAATGACCAAACCTGCAGTAAGAACTTAGAAGGAGTTGAGCATTTTCAGGGTGGTGCTGGAGGACCCGATGCTTTTGGGGGGTTAAAATTTAACACTTGTTGTTCTCTGGGGATTGGTTTTCTGATTGTACAATGGAAGGCCTGCCTTAGATCACCACACACATATAAGTGTGTTGCAGTAGAAATGATAGCATACCAACTTCAATAAGTTTCTGTTTGGTTTTGTTTGTTAGTAACAGTAGTGAATTTTGGTATTTTTGCCTGACATACAGAGTTATACACCTATATTTATGCATGTCGATAGTATGCTTAATGGTAAGAAAGTCACAGGGCCTGCATAATGGAGTTTTATGGGAACTGTTTTTCTCAACCTGTCAATTCCTTCTCATCTCTGAATGCCTGCAATTAGAGGGCGGTAGCAGAAGGTGGAACTTGACTTTCTCATGCAGAGGGATTGCTTTCTGCTGTAGTCACTGTCAAATGTGATGCAATGTTCCTCAGGTTGTTGCTAGCCACTTTGTTGGTTATTGAGGAATTAGTATGACTTGTATATAACTGCTTGCAGAATCCCTGCTCCTAACTCCTTACAGTTTGCAGAAATGCATAGCACATTCCAAAATACTGTGTTGCATTTAAAGGGGTTCTTGAAAAATAAATGTTTAAATTCATTTTCTTAGCTGTGTTCTTTCTGCTCAGGTGTACTGCAAACAGGTTTAATGCTTACCAAAGATGGTGTGAAAATTTTAAACTTTAAATGTCAGTTTGGTGACCCTCAGTGCCAGGTAAGTGAAAGATACTGGAAACTTAAATACGCTTTATTCTTTTACCTCTGACTGTTACCTTTAGGGAAATGCGTGTGATATATTTGGATTTATGTCTTCCTTCCCCTGAATATGCAGATCTCAATAAGAATGTCTTAGACAATGTATGAGATGAGATAACTTAAAATTTTAGCTTGTCAGCTTCTGTGAATTGTTAGTTAAAGAACGTAAGTTAAAGAGCTGTTCCTCAGATTTTGTTTTTCTGGATAGAAGCAGAATGGAAAAGACCTAAGTTCATGTTCCTTCTACATAATCTCACATCTCATGTTTGTAAATTTATGACTGTTGCAAAAAGATGCTGCAAATTAATGCTCACCTATAGTTTCCAAATCTACTGGTATAGGGAAATACAGTATTTTCAGTTTGGCAGGTACAGATTTTACAGATTAATTGGATTTTCCTTATTTCGAATTTCAACAAGTCAGCAAAATAAAAAACTAACTTCTATCACAATGAAAATTTTGTGCAGGTAATTCTTCCACTGCTTAAAAATGATTTTTATGAAGTGATTCAAGCAACAATTGATGGCAAACTCTGCAGCTTCATGCCAGCCTGGTCAGAAAATAGTACCGCTGTGTGTGTGGTCATGGCAAGCCCAGGATACCCAGGAGACTGTGACAAAGGCATGGAGGTAACAGGTAACTGCAGCAGGTTGTTTACTATTTAATTTCAGTGTAGTACTTCAGCAAGTTTCCATTTACCTCTTCTCCCAGAGATCTGTACAGCTTTCCTCCATCCCACCCCTCACACTCTATCAGAGTCTGCCTTCATCCATCACTTCTTTCCTTTGTGGAAGGGATAGCTGTTTGGTAAGATCTTTTAATGAGAATGTATGCCTGTCCAAAGTAGCACAGGAGCTAAGTGTTTAATGTTACATCATTATATGAAGCTCTGTCTGTAGCTGGTTGCTGAGATAAGAAGATGATGGGGAATTATGTTCTCCTGGAGCAACTCTGGTGCATCCATGTGCAGTACTTCCACACACTCTGCTGGAAACACGGACTACAGTGTTGTCAGCACGACTGCCTTTTCCTAGCTTTGCTCCCTTGCCAGGAGGTTGTGTTATCTTAGCTAATGCCTGACCAGGTGGTAAGGGTGAGACTTGAGGACTTGTGGCCTTTAAAATAGCAGCAGTTCATGCCTCCGCCATCAGCTTGGTTCCTTCCTTTGCAATGACCAGCCAGGTCATTACTGTGTAGTAGTAATAAGTACCTCTTCTTCATAGGGCTCGAAGGGTTTTTGAGAAGCTGGGAGTGTGGGCTTTAGGTCAATACTTATTTTCTGTGTTAAAATTCTTGTGGTTTAATATTAAAATTAAAATTAAAAAAAAAATATTTACAAACAGAGAGAAATGTTGCAGAACTATTTCCTTCCCTCTCAGCTACTTCCTTGCCAGTCCAACACTATGCTTTGCGTAAAGCAACCCAGACATAAGATCTTATATCAAGGCCACCTTATTTTTTTCAGAACTCTAGTTACCCTACATCAGTCAGGAAGGAAGTCATGTTCTATTGCTTTTTCCCATGTTGAGATTTCTGCTGTCATGTTCTCCTTGCCCACCCTCCTCTTCCAGTTCACTTACTGTATTTATCTTGTTTTGTCAGTGATATTCTGCAAAACTCTGCATGTCTCTAACGGTAAAAATCCAAACCATGTAACTGAATGAATCCCCCTGCTAATGAGCTGCCTTTCACTAGTCAGACTCAGGAACTTAACTTTTTTCACTTTAGTATTCATACCTTTGGGAGTGAGGTTGTATGACCACCCTGCTTGTTAATCACAAAAAAGACAGTCAAAACAACAAAATTCAATTCATTCTTTTTATTAATTTACTCCAACCCCTGGAGTTGTGTGGGTTTTGTTTTTTTTTTTTTTCCTATTTTCCACATTGATTCCTACATTTTAATAGCCTTAACAATCATTTTATTCTGGAGTATTTGCTAAAACTTGATGGGAAGGAGTTAGTTAGGTTTCCATTACAGCAAGGCCAGCTGGGGCTCAGCTTTGACCTTGTCAGGAAAGTGCTGTAGCAACATAAAACACTGTACCTTCAGCAAGTATAAAGGTCCCTTTTACTTGTTTATAAAAACTGTCTAGCTGACAACACGGGGAAAACTGTTTTGTTTCACTTTTTCCAAGCGATGGCAGCAGTTCCTCCTCTATTCTCATCTTCTCCTCAAAATATGAGTCTTAAAAAAAAAAAACCTCTGAGAAATTTTGCTGTCCTCTAACAGGAACATACATGGAAATAAATTAAAAGAACAAAATACATAATTTGTTTTAGCTATTGGACAGCCACCTACAAGTTTTTGTAGAGCATTGATTCCAGCTGTGGTAGGGAATTGTGTGGAGTGGGCACAGCAGAATAGCTAGGGAAATGCTGATGTAACTTTAACATTAAAGGTTTAGTATCAGGGAGAGGGGAGAATCCAAGCAGTAAACTGCTACGGATTGTGATTTCATACAGGAAAGGCCCACACAAATTATTCACAATTACAATATTCAGCAGAGTTTTGCCCTGGCACAAGCTAGTTATATGTCCTGTTGTGGCTCCTGGATCCCTTATTTCTGTTCCTGTGTGATTTGAGTCCTTACTGGACGTCTCAGAAGGGAGCCTTAGGGCCAGTGGAGTGGGATACCCTTCAGTGGTAATGCTATTTCTTGGAAGAAAAGTAACGTGGGAATCTTTATTGTTGTTCTCCCTTGTCTGAAGAAAGGACTTCAATCTTCACTGCTTTGCCAACTTGGTATGTGATTTAAAATACTGAGAGAGTTCCTTTTGCTTTTGTAGGACTGTTGCAAGCCAAAGAGTTAGGACTGGAGGTGTTCCATGCTGGCACAACACTGAAGGACGGCAGAGTGGTGACAAGTGGTGGCAGAGTCCTCTCCATTACTGCTGTTAAGGAGGACCTGATGAAAGCACTGGGAGAAGCCAACAGGGGTGTAGCAGCCATACATTTCAAGGGTGCCACTTACAGGAAGGACATTGGCCATCGGGGTATACGACTTCTCAAACAGTCTCTGTATGTAAGCAAAGGCACTAGGAGAAATAGATGCTAGTCCAAAGTTTTATGTCTATTGTTCCCATTTGTGTGACGAATGATGGTCTAGGCAGAAAATGTTGCTACTGCTGCTAGCATGTCCTTTACTCTCCACAGGGGTCTAATATACAAAGAGAGACGAGTGGAAGCTGTAGCCAGTGATGTTTTGTTTCATCAGCCGGAAACATCAATTGTAAGTGGTACCAGATCAGGTAAGACTGGGAATAATCTTTGAATTTCCTCCATATATTGAATTCAACACAACTTTCTTTTCCCCCAGCAGGTGAGCAATGTATTCTTAGCATTGAAATTGAGCTTGAGAAGCTGAGCTGTGGTCACCACAAATAAAGAAAACTCTAATTTCTTTCTCATCACTCCTCTTTTGCTTAATTAAAAAACAGTTGGCTTAACATGGGGATGATTGCACTTTTGCAAGGTTGGTCTAGTGAACAGAATAACTCCTGGATTAATGGAATGGTTTGGTATGTCACTGGGCAGAAGTGATCCTACCAGCTGCATATATGAGTACAACATCCAAATAGTTATTAGGGTGTGGCTAACAATCACAGAACTCGTTATTTGCTCTTCGGACTATGTTCTTTACTCCTAGCCGTAATCTACTGAGAAAAATCACTTGTTGACTTTTTTCCCCTTAGAAAAAAGTAACTACGTAGAGAAAAAAAGTGAGCTCTTTATAGTTTGGTAAAATGTTTAACCTTTGTGATACACAATCCATAGGTCACAAATATAGAATAATAAAGATCTATTTATAACATCATGAAATATGTGACTTTGGGGTCCGCGCTTCATAAAGGTTTGCATGTTTCTGTCAGTGGACTCAGTGCTGTCTTCTCCAAGGGATGATAATTTGCAGTACTTGCCTTGATGAGTGTTTTGGGTCTTTTTATTTCCCTTAAGAATGATCCTTGACATATTTGTACTTGGCAGGGAGTCATTCAGAAGTAGGAGGCTTTCCTGGTTTCTTTGACTTGAAAGCATCTGGTTATGATGATCCTATCTTGGTATCTCAAACTAAAGGCCTTGGACCTAAACTGCAGGTAACTTGCCACTTGACTGTAGCAAAGCTCATGTTATCTCCCAAGACTGTCTTAAATGCCACAGCCAATTGCATCATCTGCACCCTTCTGAGCATTACAAATACATCTCAAGTCCACTGCAACGGTCATTTGAACTTTGTAGACGATCATTTGAGCAAGGCGTGAGCCTATGTTATTGAGAATGTGGAGGCTCTGGATATTTTGTGATGAAATGATAATAAACCAAAACATTTAGCTGAGCAACTTGAGGAACTAAGAACAGAATTTCTGCTACAAAATAGAGAGTCCATTGGCTTTGAGAAAGATCAGTTCAGAGGAGTATAGGGGAATGTTGAAATGATTACTGTCAGGCTTAGCTTAATAAATTGTATGCAGAGAGATAGCGCGATTACTTCTGTCACAGCACTAGGGAAAAGAAGGATGGAGGAGATAAACATTAAATTTGAAAAAAAGTCCAATAGGTAAAGAATGCTAATTACACTAGAACACATAGGATAAGTTGAGCCAGGAATATATATATATATATATATTCAGAAGAAAGCTTTCAGCCCTCAGAGGAGTTGGAGTCCTGAAGCTGCCTTTCACTGGTCAGGCACAGGAACTTAACTTGTTTCAAGTTGGTGTTTATACTTTTAGTAATGGGATGATGATATGGTTTGGCTTCCTGCAACAGCAGGGGACCAAGCAATATAATCCAGAAGGTCTTTTGCTGTCTTACATTCTTGGACACCTCTGAGCATGAAAAAGTGATTGGTGCTGGCTCTTGTGAGTCTTTGTTCCAACTGCTTGGCAGAGAGACATTCCCAACTGTGTTTACACAGACTGTTCCCAAGACTCTTCCTTGGCCAAAAAAAGTTGGCCGATGCCTATACGAATTGTTACTAGATCAGTGGGAGGGAGATGTTATAATGCAACAAAGGACACGGGATGACTGGTTTCCATAGCACCTCTAAATCCACCAGCTGGTGAAAGAAATCAGGCTTGTAGTCCAAACTCAGACTTTGTTTAGGCGCTGATCTGTTACCATTTTGAAGACAGTGATAGTATTTATCTGCATTTTTCTCTTGCCCATCTTTCTGTACTGAGCTTTTCTACACTGGTATAACTAGACTGTTAGAGCTGTGACAGTAAAAGGTAGTTAAAGTTAGAAAATTTATCCATACGTATGCAATCATTGTCCTATTTCAGACCCTAAAGTGGTAACTGACAGAGATGAATTGCACTGCGTGCGCTGGTGCTATGCATATACATCAGCAGTTGGCACAAATGGAACTGCTCTGGTGTATCCCTGACAGCGTGGAAACCTCTGCTTGTAATAAAGTCATGTAAATGTCGCCGCTTTATAGAAGCCATGATGTCTGAATCAGGCTTCGTTACTTGTGGGATGCAAACACCTTGATAACTATGTTTGAAACGAAATAACAGCCTTCCTGAGGGAAAGATTATTGCTTTGTGAATGACCTGACTTTCAGTGGAGCCTACAGACCAGGCCCATGTTGTTGTCTGTGACATGAGATAGCTGAGATCAAAAGACTCCTTGGGGAGGGTGGGAGTGAAGAATGTCTTTCCCTGTGGACTTGGAGAAGAAGAAGAAAATTACTTAATACATTGTTTCAGTTTTGCTGTGTAGCCCAGTGAAATCTGAAGGCAAAAGTAAAGCAGAATGCACAGTGATGTTTGAGCAACCCAATCTTGTTTTTGGAAATTGCTAGGATGTTCTGTAGGTTGAATATCCTGGGAATTTGTAATTGCTTTTAGACACCTCTTAATCTGGATTTGACATAATATTCCAAAAAGCAAACAACCAACCAACCCAAAATGACAATTTCTGGGTAGCTGGAGCTAGAACTGGAGTTAATGTTTCAAAGAACAAAATAGATTTTTCTTTTCTCTGCAAGAAAATAAGCTGTTTTCTCTTGATTAAAACTGGGTGATGCACCAGGGCATCTTCTGCATGTATGTTCTTTTATGATTCTTTTCAGGCAAAAGAAGATTTCTGCTTATTTGACTGATTAATATCTGAGTTTTGCATATTTCTCGTCACCACTGCTGGTTCCTACCGTGTTTTGCAGGTTGCACAAATATGTAAGAGACATGACACCATAGGTCAGGACCTGGTTGCCATGTGTCTCAATGCCATCCTGGCTCAAGGAGCAGAGCCTCTCTTCTTCCTCAATTATTTTGCCTGTGGCAAACTTGATGTTGAAGTGACTGAAACAATCAAAGAAGGAATAGCTGAAGCTTGCAGAAATGCAGGATGTGCTTTCTTGGGTATGAAAGCTCCTTTCCTTTGAGATTTGAAGGTTCTGATGTTGAAACATTTACTAGTGAAATAGGCTTTGTAGGCAGAAGCAGTATGTGGTAGTAGAGCAGCTGGTTTTGTTTGGTGGGAAAAACAGTCAAGCATTTGGGCCTAAATTCTTCTTTATCTCTAAAATGGGTCAGCACAGAGGGATGCTTTTTACTATTCATGTATTTGGATCCTGATTCTTGCTTATTTATCCTTGTACAAAGGAGAGCAAATTTGGATGCCTCACATTCTTGAAGTGTTAATATGTTTTCATTCTCTCTCTGATACTCAGTCATAGCAGGGAGGTGCCAGATAAGTAGCATGAAATGAAAAAAAAATATTATTCTTTCAGTAACTTCTTGAAGCTTTGTTCTGTTTAAGTCTTGAGGTGAGGTAAGAAACCAACAAGGATTTTTAAAATATATCTGAATGCACTGTTTAGGTTGCATGTCTCTGCAGCTGTCCTGGATACACTGCTTATTTTAGGAGCTGCTATAGGTTTAAAGTGAACAATAAAAAATGTTTACAGCTAATGCTGACTGCTTTCTCTCTCCTTGTAGGCAGGGAGATGGCTGAGGTGATTGGCATGTATTCTTCTGGAGAGTATGACCTGGCTGGTTTTGTGGTTGGCACAGTGGAGCGAGGGCAAATGCTTCTGGGTCTGCAGAGAGCTGATGAGGAGGATGTGCTCATTGGACTGGCCTCTTCTGGGATCCACGGTCGTGGCTTTAGCATCATAAGGAAGATTCTCTTAATGTCCTCCTTACACTACTCCTCACCAGCACCTGGCAGTTGTGGTGACAAGACTCTAGGTACAATATCTTTCTTTTCAAAAACAAATCTGCAAATGAATTGTGTTCAGAGATTTTCATAACTAGATGCTGCCAAGGGTTGTTTCTTTCAGGATGGGTTAGGGTTTGTCAGTCTTTGGGGTAGGTATGTGGGCTTGCTTCCACAGCTTTGGAAGAGTGTGCCAGCACTTTTTGCTACTTCCCAAGGCTGTCTGCCTCAGAGCAGAAGGGAACTTGTTCAGAGAAGCATTCCCACTAAACACTTAATGACCTTTGAAACAAATTGATTGATTTGACACTTTTGTTTGCAGGAGATATATTGCTGACCCCAGCAAAAATGTACAGTCCATCTTTGCTGCCTGTCCTTCGCTCAGGGCATGTGAAGGCTTTTGCCTTCATTGCTGAGGAAGGTTTGCTGGAAGGCATCTCCAGAATCCTGCCAGAACATGTCAGCGCTGTCCTAGGTAAGCATTAAAGATGACTGTTTCTGTTTGACAAAATTTATGTAGAGCATGGACTTGACTTTTCAGCTTCAAGTTATAGAGATACTCAGAAATTTATGTGTCTACATAGTTGGAGACTGAATGACCTGAAGTCAATGCTTTTCCAAAGAGCCTACCAAAAGCATTCCTATTTCAAGTATGCATCAGCTAATGAGCACACTCTCACTGAAGAAGAGAAATTTAAGGAGAGTTTGAAGGCAGCTCATCTCTAGGCCAAAAAGTGTTTGAGAAGATTGTATGTTCTCCTAGACACCTTTCCATACTAAACATTTTGACCAAACAGTGAAGCTTGTTGAGAGAATTAATTATTTAATTGAGAGAATTGCATTATTTGCTCCACAGTACATGTACGTGTACACACACACACATACATTTGATGAAGTTTTATGGTAGGTGGTCAACTCCACAATAGATTAGCATTTGACATCTGCAAGTAAGGTAGAATTTTTTCTCTTGAAGCTGAAATTGGGCAAAGTATTCAAAAGTCCAAAATATTAAAGAAAACCATATTTACGCGAGTCCAAAAATATTGTGGGGATGGGGGGGGGGGAGGAGGAAGGTGTCTGTATGTCTGTCTGTATTTCTCTGGAATGAAATTAGAAAGGAAAAGAAGAAACCCAGTTTACTAAGGGGGTGCCTAGCTTGTTTGCCAATGCCTGGAACCACAGACAAGATAACAAGCCCAAGAGATTGTTAGTTTTCTGAAGTGAAATCAAGTTGGCAAGTCTGCAGTATCAAGCTTTTCACAGACAACCTAAGGCTATGCCAGCATGAGTAGGGTCACTGTGAAAGCCCATCCGTGCTTCCCATCTGTGTGTAGAACACTCAGCCCTGTCCCAGTCTGCCCATCCATACACCTAATTATACACTCTTCTACTAATTATTGATTCTTCGAAACAGAAAACCAGGATCTGCTTAAGCAGTCCAAAAAAGCCAGAAAATAATTCGTCCCGTGGCTCCTTTATATCTTACAGAGGAGATGTAAGTCTTGTGTAGCTTTGTCCTTCTGGCTGGTGAGGGTTGGATGCATTTTAATTTGCCATCATTTCCTGCATGTTCTCATTAGAAAGCCTGGAGAAGACTTGGCTCACACAAATTATGGCTAGAAACCTCTAGCTAAGCAGCACCTATAAACTTGACACTGGGTCAGTGTCCTCCTTGGATGGTATTCTTAAAATAGCAAGAATTAGTATCTATCAGCCCTTGTAATATACCACTGTCATTATATACAATAAAAGATGTGTAGCAAATATTTGTGCTGACTATATACAAATTTCAATTGTTTTCAGATGCTCTCAGTTGGAAGATTCCTGAAATCTTTTGCTGGCTTTACAAAGAGGGAAACCTCTCTGAGGAGGAGATGGCTCAGACATTTAATTGTGGGATTGGTGCAGTCTTGGTTGTGCAGAAGGACCTGGCTCAGCATGTTCTCAAGGACATACAGAGACATGAGGAAGCTTGGCTGATTGGGAAAGTTGTTGCCCCTTGTCACACAGGTTAGCAGGTGTCCTCATGGGAAATGAATGTTTAATTTTTAATTTTTTTTTTTATATTAAACAAAGTATGGTTTGATTCAAGGTGTAACAGGTTCATCTGTCTCACTTCAGAGGGGTTTCCACTTTAGGATATGCTATTTAATTTTTAAGTTGATACAGGGTAAATTGTTTGAGTGTGATTCTGTGAAGCACTGAGCATCTCCTCAGAGGTACCAGCTCTCCTCAGTTCTGTAGGCACTGAGGAGACTCCTTCTTGCAAAATTTCTGTAGTTCATATATTTTCTCTGTCATTTCATTAGGCTGGAGGTTACCTGACACCTTCGCATCTAGATTTCATTATTAAATACACTGAGAAGTGAATGGTGAGAAATGAATGACTTGTTTTCAGAGTGACAGTGCTTGAATAGTGTCTTACCTAGGTACCTGCTGAGACTTGAGTAAATCCCTCTGATGACTCTCTGTAAGGACTCAAATGTTATTTAGTTGATTACATTTTACCACAATCCTAGTAGTCAGCCCACCTCCTTTCCAACCCCTTCCCAACTCACATGGATCCGTTGTAAAGACTGAGGATAGGCTACGGCTGTGTACAGTCATATGTGATGCTAAGTCTTCATTCTAGTATGTCCATTGCTTGACATACAGACTTGAACCAAAATCCCTCTGGAAACCAAACAGCTTGGGGAGAAGTTTGGGCGGTCAGAATGCAACCTCAGTTCTGTCAACATCATTTTTAGTGTAATTTTGCAACATGAGAGAAAGAAGACGACAGGTATCAAAGACGGGGATAATCCTTGAAAAGACCATGCCATACCTAGGCCTTTGTGAACAATGCTGCGAGTGAGTAGCACAAAAGAAGTCAACACAACTAATGTGAGTTGTTTTGTTCAAGTAGGACACGTTTTTTTAGTTCAGTTAGCACTAGCATAAATTCAGTGCTGGTAGGTATTCTCTTAACTGAAACTTATGATTAATAAACTATACAAAGTAAATTTAGATGGAAAAGTAAAATCTAAGGTATTTTAACATTTTCCTCACATATTTGGAGGAAATTCTCGTATCGAAGTTGAGAATCTTCAGGAAGCTCTGCAGCTGAGCAGCCCCCAGCACCTGCTGAATAGCACTGTTGTCGAGAGTCAACACCAGCCCAGAAAGAGCAAAGTTAAAGTAGCTGTTCTCATCTCTGGAACAGGTGAGCTTTCATTCATCATCACACAAAGAAATGTCCTTACAAAGGAGAGGCTGAATTCAGCCCTGATAAAAGTGCATCCACCTTGCCTTTTTTTTTCAGAGGAGTCTATGGAGCCTTCTAAAACCAAGGTTGCATTTTGACTGGAAGTCAAGAAGGTGTGTTGTACTGCTTAACAAATGAGTTTTATTAGTGCACAGATTCCTTAATCCTCTTCTATTTGCGCAGTTGATGAAAACAAGGTTTTTGGTAGATAAACAGAACTGAAAGTCAATTCTTAGTGACATAGTTCATCTATTTCATGAATCTTTGCTTTCTCTTAATTTGAGGCACAAACCTTGCTGCGCTCATCAGTTATGCAAAAGAGCCAGGCAGTTGTGCTCAAGTTGTCCTTGTCATCTCCAACAAGTCTGGTGTGGAAGAACTACGAAATGCAGCCCGGGCTGGAATTCCCACCAGGGTAAAGACACCCATTTCCTTTCCTTTTTATGACCAGCTCACAGCTACTGAATTTGTAGGTCTTTATGAAACGCTTGGTAAGAATTCGTGTTTCACTTTTGTTTAAAACTTTTCTGTGGATGCAGCACAAAGCTGTCAAAGTTATCAACAGAGACAGAGCTGAAAGATGTATGGATTTAACACAGTGCTGTGAGTGTCTGTCCCTTCTCTTCAATGAATGCTACAGTCCAGAGTTAGGAAGGGACTTAAAATAAGCATGCATCTACATTTAGAGATGAGCTTAAGTTTCACTGAAATCAGTGTGCTTACATTCTACTTTTGCCAGTGCTTTGATGATTTGAGTCTGAGACTGTAGCCCACACAGCTTCCAGCTTTAACAGAAATCAGTAAGACTTCAGGGTCCATGAAACACATAAGCATGTTGTCTCCTTGGCTTCTCCTTTCTTAGAAAAACCTTTGTCTCATGTTGTGTTCAGTCACTTTCACTGGCACCATACAGTCTCTTCTCCTACCTGTGGTCAGTAAAGTAGCACTATGCTATCAAAATTTTCACTGGCTTGTTTCATGAAACAAAGATTTAGAAAGAGAGTAACATCACGTCATCGTATTTGACAAAGTGTGGAATGTGGCTTTTGCAAACATTCAACAACTTGGGATTTCAAACACAGCCCACCAGGAACTCCTGCTTCTAAGATTTAATGATTTTGAGCAGTTATCATGTTTGTACAGCTATGCACAGATGGAGATAAATGCTGTTAAATGCTCTCTGTGCATTAAAGAGTTTTCAGCAAGCTTCCTCAACAGTTGAGTTGGATTCATGTTACTTTTTTTCTGGCAATATAAAGACACATCTCTGGAAAAAAAAGTAATATCAGAATTCATTCACATTTTCATAGCCAAGAGCACGACTGCTTTGTTAGCCCCTTTTTTGAATGTTCTCATGAACAGAGTCAGGAATCAACACTTACCTTGGGAGCTGGGGCTGAGAGGTGGAGTAGAATTCTTGACTTCCTCCCTTTACACAGAATGTCTGGCCAGTTTGTTGTCTTTTAGATATGTTAGTGATTTTCAGTAAACAACTATAGACTAACTAGTGGTGATGTTCTCGATAAGTTATTACTATTTTTACTTTAGTCTTTGGCTAGACGTTTTGGAGTAAGAGGTCAGTATCTTCCAATGTGTTCCCCCTTATTTCCCTCTACACCAGATTACCCACGTTTCTCTTTACACGGTTGGCTTCTCTTTGGGCTGATTTTCTACACATCCTAGAAAGCATCCCATGTGAAACAGCCAGTGTTAGCTAGCAAGTGATTGGGGTATTCCCAGGAATGTTTGTATGAATGTGAAAGATCACAAATGTCCTGAATAATGTACGAATTTATAACTTTTTAAGTCCCTGAGTGTCCTGGAATGAAATCTGTTTTGCTTTCTCTTGTTGCCCAAGCAGCTGCTCTCATTGACATGAAATGATTTCCTTGGTGTGGCTTTTGATGTATTTTAATTTTTTAGGTGATTGATCATAAGTTATATGGGAGTCGCTCTGAATTTGACAGCACGATTGACCAAGTTCTTGAAGAATTTGCTGTTGAACTAATATGTCTTTCAGGATTTATGAGAATTTTGTCTAGCCCTTTTCTCAGAAAATGGAAAGGTAAGAAATTGTAACTGTAAAAGAGAAATTTAAATGGGGGTACCTGGTCTCACCAGAATTGCAGAGTCATAGTTAGTTCTTTGGCTTTTAGTTGAATCTCTCACAGCTTTGCTGACACTGAGGTTTGCATGTAAATCAGTGGGGCTGCCCTATGTCTTAATTTGTTCCAGCCAGCAGGACTGCACTGGGATTCTGACTGTGCATTGGCAGAGAAACACCTTGTGCTGGCATAATGAATAACAGAGGGGGAAAATCAGGGTCACGGGGTTGGTCTGCGTGCCTTTCTGCTGGCATGGAGAAATGCCTGTGGAGCAGGCAGGAGTTTGGTTCTGTCTGCAGTAGGGGACAGGTAGCATAATGGTGTCTTTTCTCAAGGAGCTGTGCTGGGGAGTTGTGCTGAACTTACTCCCTGCAGTAGTCACTCAGAAAAACATTGGAGAGAGACTGATTTCTCAGTTCATCTCCCTCCTGCGCTGACCTGAGGGCTGCACAGCGTAGCACTACTCTGTGCTGTGTGCTGGAAATACAGCCATTACAGCCCCCTAAATGAGTGTGGCTCTGCTGTGGGGCATAGATTTCTTCAGATATGCTCCAGGCCAGTGGAGGGGGGACCGCACACTCCTCTTTCTTCATGGCTGTGGACGGCAAGTGCCAGCTCCTGAGGCCTGGCTCGGAAGTTACTCACTAACTATGCAGATGGCACTTGGATAGGCTCCTTTGGGAATGGTGTTTCCTATGAAAACCACTTCCATCTCTGCAGTGGCTCTGCATGAGGCTGCAGTGTGAAGTCCACTTCCAAGCCCCTCGTCTGCAGCATGAGGGCAGGTCACCTGGGAGGGGAGAGACTTATGACGCCATCTGTCCATCTGCAGATGCAAAAGTAAATGAAGTCCTTGGCCTTAACTGAAAGATGCTTGCCTGGCTACTGCTAAAGCCTGCACACTGTCACCTGTGTTCCTGGAAGAGCAGCATTTCCTCAGCTCAGAGCAGCACTTCCTCAGATTTCCTTAGTGATTGTAACACCATGTACATTTGTTGCTTTTTAACCTGAATCTGAACATGTCCTGCTACATTTAAACTCCTGAGTGATGCTCAATGCTGCTGTTTTGAACTGATGATGAAGTCTCACTTTTATTTTTAAAGGAAATTCAGTTCAAATTGATTTTATTTCTTTTTAATTTTTTTTCCTCTCACACTGATGCCCAGGGAAAATTCTGAATGCTTCCCCAACCCTTTTCCCACCAATCAAGGATGGAAATGCCCATCAGCAAGCCCTGCAAAGTGGATTCAAAGTCACAGGCTGCACTGTGCATTTTGTCCTGGTAGGTATCCTCTTGCCTGACATTAAGCTATGAAAAGGAATTTGCTTTTTTCTTTTCTTTCTGAAGGCAGGAAGAGGTAACAGGAACATGTGGAAATTTGGGGTTTGTTACCAGTGAAAACAGGAAGATGCGGGGGTCACATTGCGTTTGTGGTTTCTTGAGGTCCTGTCTTCTTCCTTCATATCATCTTTTTTCCTTCAGTTTCTCCTATCCTCAGCAAACTGCCCTCTGAGTCTTCTAGCCCATGTCGCTCTCCCTGCTTTACCCCCTAATGTAATGTAGTGTACCCCCTAATGGAGGTCATAAGCCTCTCCAGATGTACTTTAAGCCTCCTGCACACAACTACAGATGTATTCACCAACATCTCCCATGAGACTTTCTGTGCCCCGTCCACATCGTCCATAACCTTCCTGAGTCTGTTCACCAGCCTCTTCTGAAAGACTGCCAATATCCCCATTTTAGGAGGAATCTAGTCCGAAAGCAGTGATCCACCAGGAGCCAGTGTCTGTGAAGGCAGACGACACCGAGGAGACACTGTCAGAAAGGGTTAAAGAAGCCGAGTGTCGGGCTTTTCCCATTGCCCTGCAGCTGGTGGCCAGTGGAGCAGTGCAGTTAGGAGCTGATGGTAAAACCTACTGGAAACAAGAGAGCCAAAGTCTGTGTCTTCAAGAAGGGAAGAGAGACTGCACATCCTCTCTCGTGGCTCTGGAGCCTCAAGAAAACGATGTGGTGTAGCCACGATAATGAGTGGCTTGCTCCCTGCTCATCTTTCCCTCCTCTCTCCTCCTCCCTGCCCCCTCCCTGCCCTCGATGTGCTTCTCTGACTGAAGGCGTATCAGTGTCACAGGTTTCCATTCTGAGCTGTGATCCTTTCCCCTTAGCTTGCAGCTTTAGTTACACTCCTTTTGCAAAACTGGCAGTGGAAGCCAAGCTATCATTTCAGATTTTGAATGTCTTTGTTCTCTTTTTTTCATCTGTAAAGGAGATCTTACAGATTTACAAATCAAAGAGGGGGCTTAAGCTGTAAAAATGGTCTGGTGCTTCAGAGGGAAGTGAATTCTTCTGAGGGATCCCTTTTTGTTAGCTGCATCACGCTGCAGAGCTCCAAGAGCTTTACAAAGCAACCACAAAGATGAAGCCTGTTGCTGCAAGAGGGTGACCAGCTACTGTTGGATGGAAGAGGCCAGACATGTTGGGGCAGATCAGAAGCGAGGCCCAACATGGCACGGTGTGGATTTGGGGGGGAACAAGCATTACAGATGAATGCATACTTCTGTGGGAGGAGGTGGGAGTCTGCAAGGACCTCGTCCTTGTAAGCTCCACCACCGTGGGAGCGCCTCAGGGTACAGGGAAAAGGGGATATGCAAACACGTGCACCAACGTGGGAACCAGAGTCTAGCAGGCTGCCAAGCAGAAGATCCAAAGGCCAACAAGGCAGGGAGCTTTTAAAATGAAAAAAAAAATGAAACAAACTCCCCTTCACAGATTATTTGTTGATACGATGTAAGAGCGCATACTGAACATATATCTAGACACTTTCCCCTCCCTGCTCCTTGAAAGGGTGCGGCGCGTTTGCATTCCCCAAATTTCATATTAAAACATTTGGATCTTGAGGGATGAAAATTTGTTTAGAGGGATTAGAAACACCAGATTTCAGGCATTGTTTTCCTTCATCCTTGAAATCAGCAGAGTAAGGCACCCTCAGCTTAACTTGCAGTGGCAGGAAAATCTCAGTTTTCTTTGTTGACTGAATGATTGGCTTGGTCCAGAGAGCTGCTGCTGTTAAATAAAACCTTTTTCTGTGGGAAGCTTATTTTGTATCTGCCAGAATAATGACTTGCATGCAAGTAATGTAAATCAGAGGAAGAAAGCTAGCTAAGAAGCTACTTGAACAAAGTAGAAAAGAAGTAGCCAGAGCTGAATTTTCTGGGGGAGGGATCACTAATAGCCATTAGATGCAGTGAAAAAAGTGTAATCTTGTTTTGGTATTACATGTACTGTACTAGTAAGGACGTACTGTAACAGGCTGCTTGAGAGCACAGGTCAGCTCCAGTTAAAAAGTCTAAATTTTTCCTTTTTTCTTTTTTTCTTAACTGTGTGGCTAGTGGTGTTTCAGTAGTTAGGGAGGGGAGAAAAATTCAGTTCCCTCCTGTAAGCTCTGCCATTTATGTATAGAAATCTGTATTTGTCTCTTGCATTCTAACAACTGGAACAAGGAACACATATTTTTCATGATCTGGGAGAAGAAGGAAGAATTGGAACATGGCAAGATTAACAAATGTTTGGTATATGTAGATAATATTTATGATAAACACATTGCTTAGTTTGCTTTTGGTCTGTTGTAACTGTGTGGTAACTTCATGTTGTATATTATTTGAATTGCATAGCACGCATGACTGAATGTTTCAAACCTAACAAATAAAATGTTAAAAGAGAATAGGGTGCTAGTTATTGTGCTCTGATAGGTCTCCACACAATGACCATGGTATCAAACAACTCTCCCTCTAATTATGTTCCTGGCATCCCTCTGAGATTGGGTGTTGTGGTACGCTATTAATCTTTTTTTTTTTTTTTTACAGAATGATAATTGAATCAAAGCCATCTAAGATCCAGTTCACAATGATATTTCTTTTTATGCATTTGTAGAAATATAGACGGGTGCTTAAATCCAATTTGTCATCAGCCTTAGATGGCAAAATGCCCGAGTCTCGCTCAAGATGTCTGTGACGGAATGGGGTATGGGATTTGGGGCTCCCAGGTCTTCTGCTATTGGCCCTCCTGGCAGTGATCAGTAATGTTAATATTATATTTATTAACTGTACAGGTAGTGATTTCACCCCTAGTAATCTCACTTCTTTTAACATGTGAGTTAATTTAAGTACGATTTCTTTTGACTTGTAAAAGTTTTGCTGTGTCACTGTGAAAGCACTGAACTTGTGCAGACTGAAGCTCTGCCAGAGCTGGATGCTCCCCGCATCTTTTACATTCTCACCAAGACAGGACGGATTGCAAGCCCTGGAGGGCAGTTTGCCTGCGGGGGAGGCCCTTCTGTGGGAGGACAAGTTTGTAAAGAAAGACACTGGGCTGAAGACTTAGCTTTTATCCTTTGCCCTTTACAAGCAAATTAAATTTGACCATGTCATTTTTCCTCTGTATGCGCTTGGGCTTTATACTTGGTGACAAATGATGACAGGAATATTTTGTCAGCAAGTTTCTTCCTCACGGACCATCTGGCCACTGAAACAGTAAGGTCACGGCACTCTGCAAATCATTCCTAACTTACGCAGGATTGCATGTCTGTAACCTCACCAACTGATTTACAGTTGCTGTACTGTAGACAAAGTTAGATTTCGTTTCACAAACTCCTCCTCCAGCTTGTACCCCTGGTAAAGGAATTCCGAGGACAGATTTTAGTATTTAATTTTTCAACTTTATTAGACTTTATTTGAAACCCAAATTGAGATTACATCAACACGGAAGTACCATAAGGACATCAGTGCACAGAATACAAATCACCTTTCCCTGTATTAAAGGAGAGCTCTAGAACATACATAATCAGCTTCAGTCAGATGCTTCTGGTTTGTATGGGGGAAAACTGATTATTTTAGTAAATACATCAAACTGTTTTCACAGCTATGCTAAAACATTAAAAGAAAACCAGGTGCTTTTTCACAAGAGTTCATCTGTGCAAAAAACCTAATTGTTTTCAGAATGATAACATTTGCTGGGTTTCCATCAGTATTATTCCAGGTGAAAATACTGTTCCCATAATAAAGGCACTTAACTTCAGCAGAATTTCTGAAGAATGTCTCACAAGCCAAGAACATGTTTTGTATCTAGTCCTACCTCCCTTCCTGCTCATTCAAAAAAAAGCCAAGTCCTCTTTTGGCTCAGAACAAATCTCTGAGGGGAATTCATACGTGGATTCACATGGGGATGCTTGAAGTCAAATGGTCAGCAGACATTCAATTCTATTTAGCATCTGATTGATAGCAGGTCCAATATTTGAAATTACAGGATATGTCCAGAGAATCTGGGCCAGACAAGATCTACCAGCATTAAAACAGAAACTATATGGAAAAAAAATCCATTTCATTATCTGTAAGAATAGTTTTGGGAGGTCAGTTTTTTTCCTTTTGGCTAGAGATTTTTATGAGTGAAGTTTTTTTGCCTTTAGCTGTCTCTTCCATTGTACTAGTTCCGTTACTTGTCCTCACAAACACTTCACAGAATCAATCCCTTGTTACAGCCCATCTGGTCTGTTAGAGAGTAATACTGATGTTCCTTAGTCAATCTCAGAGATGCTCAGATCTCTCTGTTACCAACTGAATCTTGTTTTGTTTGTTGAGAAACTGATTGAGAACCAAAATGTTGGCCAAGGAAGTGATTATAATTAGGAAGCATGTAACAGAGCCACAGCTGAAACTGCCAAGAACAGCCCCCTGCCTTAATACTCCCGTGTGTGGCTTTCTCCGTATTTTACTTCAAATCTTTTAAACATTTGAGTGAGCACATGACCTGGTAAACTCTATGTTGAAAACACTTTGTGAAGAGAATACAGTGTGCGCGTTATTAGGCTGTGACCTCTGTTTTTACCAATTAAGGCACCCCAGCTGTCCCACCTGAGGACCTTCACGGATGTGCTGCTCCTACTTCCAGTAGATCTTGCCGGCTTCCCCGACCTGTACGGCCCCGCTGGCGACAAGCTGCAGTGCAGCTGGGAAGGCTCGGTGCTCAGCCTCCTTCACCCTTTCGGACAGGGTCTCCACTGTGTCACCAATCTTAACTGGAACGGCCTCTTGGAAAATGATTGCTCCAGCGTCAACTTCCTCCTGTAAAAGCAATAGCCAGAAAGTCTGTATGGTTGAAAGAGGACAGAGAGGGGGGCCCAGCTGAACAACAGAGAATGCAATCCAGCTGCCGCAGCGATCTGTTTATCATTATGTTATTACAGGAAACATGAATTTGGGGCTGATGTGAGGAATGCAGGAAAGATGCCGGCACTCAGGCTGGCCTGTGAGGAACCAGAAGTGTAGGGTTCAAAGAAAAGGAGGAGGGAGGTAGAACACCAGCGAGTAACATTTCTGCTAAAGGAAACAACAAAAGCCATGTTAACTGGGGACATGATAGGCTAAATTGGACAAAACGATGACATTTCAATTCAGAAGAGTGAATTAGCCAAGCCTTGGCACAGAGCAGGACTACAGGACCCAGCAGATCTTTCTTTTGCATGCTAATGAGGCAGATCCCTGCTGGTTAGTTATTGTTTCTCAGTACATTGCCATACAGAGAAGAAACCCTAAGTCATATAATGGAGAAAGGAATGCCCTTGCCTTTTCCTTCTACCTGGAAAAATAGTTTTTATCCCTTTTTCCAAGAGAAAGCAAGAATCATAAGAACAGATTTCAGGAGCAGTGGAAAGGGGGAGGATAATTTGAAGAATGCAGCAGAGGAGGGGAAACGAGCTACTGTCAAGCCTGGGAACTGAACAAGATGGAAAAAATGCTCCCTGAACTGATAAAAATGTGTATCTTCCAAGTGAGAGATCTCTGGTTTTTGTTCTCTTAGTTTTTGACTAACATAAATTGTTAAGTTTTTCTCTGTTTCCACAAGCATTTTATTACTTCTTAACAAATCTGAGCTTCTTGTGCCATTTCCAATGTTTCCAATGTTGGATTTCTTTTTTTTGTTAATTTTTCTTGAAAGAAAGGAATAAGGAAGGATGTATGATAAAATCTAAGAAGTTAGTGCTGTGCCGTAATAAAGATTTTGGGTTAGCCAAGGCCTTCCATGCACTAGTACCTCCACTGCAACGGATAGAAGGCAGCAGTGAGATGCTTAGGGAAGAAGTAAACTTAGGTAAAGCTTAAACTCCCTGTATAGGCTATTCATTTCCAGTTCCTTCTCCAGGGACAGCAAACTAAACCACTATATTGTCTAATAATGTTACGAATGAACAAAGGAGAAAATGTAATCCAACGTGATGGCATAAGGGTGTTCCAAGCAAGTTCTGAGGTGAAAAATCTTTAGACTGGTCAGTTGTAGAGTTAAAGCGGGGGCAAGGAGGTACTTACAGCTACAAAGTGTACAGTACAGCCTGTGACTCGGACTCCAGCTTGTAACACCAATTTGTGGGCATTTGCTCCCTTAAAAGAAGGCAGTAGTGATGGGTGGATGTTCAGTATTTTTCCTGGAAAATTATAAGTGAGGTCATTGTCTTTTAGCATTCAGCCTTACCAGTGTGTTCAAAGTACCATAATCAACGGAGGAACAAAATATATTTGTGAAAAAGATTTTTCATGACTTTCGCATACACTTGTTTTTTGATGATGCTGACAGATAACCAGCCCAAAGCATTTCGCAATGTCTCACTATTTCAGAAAAATCAAAGGCAGCAATAAGTTACACTTAATTGCATGGCTAAAGCATATTTCTCCAGTGACTAATAATGATGAATTTTTTGATGTAGCTGTCCTTTCCCTCAGCATCTTGTTCTTCTCTTCTTTGATCACAAGCACAATCCTCTTTCTTACAAACTCAGCACCCAGAAGAAACTCGGTGCAGTTTCGAATGACGTAACAGACTCCCTGTGATAAGGCAAAAATTCTTTAGCCTGGACTTTTCCTTCACACCTGTTTTGGCTTAATAAAAGACAACAGCTGCTCTCATAGGAGCCCTTCTCTCTGCCCTTCCGAAAAGCATCTGTCTACCACTACTACTTTCCACACAGAAAGTTGGCTGGGGGATCCTGAAATGGATAATGTAAACTCTAGCGCTCAACCAGGTGCGACCGTGGTTGTAGCCCGGGGAAGCCTGTACCTTATGCTTCCCTTAAAAGAGGAAGCATATGCCTGAGTTCCTACCTAGCTGTACCGTAGGAGAGTGGCTGCCCATGACCTCACGGCCTCACTGCTACAGCAATGTGATGGTTAAACCATGAGAAAACCTTCACTCTTCCAGCAGACTTCCCCTGTCTGCTTCTCGTATGTCTGTGACAACTCCTCCTACCCATTCTGGATGCGAGTGAAGCCAAAAGGTGCTTGACAGCCCTAGATCTTCTCTTAGATTCAGTACAAACCCTTACAGGATAAAAAAAAAAAGTGGCCATCGATACTATTTATATCACAGTATGCTACACCCACGCTGTCTCTGCATGCCTCCTGTTTAGGAAGACTGTATGTCATCAGGATTCATTGAACACCACCTAAATGCCAAGCAGCGAGACTGAGCTGACATATGCTGGCGGAGGCAGCAGTGTACCGAAATAGAGGCTTATGATTTTGTAATGTCAAGTGAAGGCCATTTCTGGCAGCACGATAGGAAACCTGCACTCTCACTGCAGTAACTCGTGCAGATATTGACCCGTGCAACTTAAAGAGGCAAATGTATCTACGGATCTTCAACAATATCTCAGAAATACCCCTTTGTAAACATCAGCATCTCCCTGCCTGCTGCTTGAGCAAAAAAGTATCGGAGACAGGGAGCTGAAAACAACACTCTGCACTTCTGTCTGAGTTTCCCCAGTTTCTCATTACTGTGTCATCAGAAACTGTTCTAAAGGAAAGTGGTTTTCTGTTTGCTTGGCTTTGTTTTGTTTTGCTTTAATCTGTCCTTTATGTTAACATTCAATATTAACATTTCAGGCCCATTAAGCAAGAAAGAGAGTTTCACAACTAACTTCACACTCTATGTCCCTGTGACTGCAGGAGAAAAGAAAGGTAACAGCTTTTAAGAGAGCAGCAACAAGAACTGATTGCTCCTGGACAATTTAAGCTAGTCGGTGCATGGCTGGGTCAGAGTTTTACAGTACGCTCCTGTTAGCGGGCACAGATCCCCGAGCTGAACTGAATGTTTGAGCTCCCATCTAAGACGAAACTGACTGATACTCTTGGTCAGAGCTCAGGTAGGTATCTGTTTTCAAGCTCAATTTAGTGCTGGACATTTTAAAAATGAATTAACCTGTACTGAAGAGAGTCTTGTCTTCTGCTTTCGGGCCTGTCATACCTGTAACGCAAGTCCTGCACTGTGCAGGGTGATCATCAGTACTGGAAGTGCTCTGTCCCTAAATCAGAGAGAACTCAGCTCATCCTTTATTTGCACAAGATTTCTGCACTAAAGTTCTTTTCCATCCTCTACACAGATAGTCTACTTAAAACACATCTCTCATAGTGAGGGTTTCCTCTCTTCTAATTACAGCTGTCTACAAAATAGACCACCAGCAATGTGCCCTGGTGGCAAATGGCATCTTGGGGTGCATCAAGAAGAGTGTGGCCAACAGGTCAAGGGAGGTTATCCTCCCACTCTACTCTGCCCTGGTGAGGCTGCATCTGGAGTATTGTGTCCAGTTCTGGGCTCCCTGGTTCAAGAAGGACAGGGAACTGCTGAGGAGGGTCCAGCAAAGGGCTACAAAGATGATTAAGGGATTGGAGCATCTTTCTTATGAGGAAAGGCTGAGGGACTTGGGTCTTTTTAGTCTGGAGAAAAGACGACTGAGGGGGGATCTTATCAATACTTACAAATACTTAAAGGGAGGGTGCCAGGGGGGATGGGAGCAGTCTTTTTTCAGTGGTGACCAGTGATAGAACAAGAGGTAATGGGCACAAACTTGAACATAGGAAGTTCCATCTAAACATGAGGAGGAACTTCTTTACTTTGAGGGTGGCAGAGCACTGGAACAGGCTGCCCAGAGAGGCTGTGGAGCCTCCCACTCTGGAGATGTTCAAAACCTGCCTGGACGCCGTCCTGTGTAACCTGCTGTAGGTGACCCTGATCTGGCAGGGGGGTTGGACTAGATGATCTCCAGAGGTCCCTTCCAACCCTGACCATTCTGTGATTCTGTGATTTACATCTTTGTCTCCTGCACTCCGTAATGCATGGAAAGAAAGAAAAACAATTCAGTTCACAGCTTTGGCATAAAATCAATTGCCTCCTAGGAATGTTTGTTTTGCTCCACTGATTCTTTAAAGAGAGGTTTGAAAAGTAGTTCAGGTGTAAAAGGCCTGTGTCATAGACACACCCAGGGTAACACAGAAGTCACCATGTGAACAACAAAGGCCGCCCGGAGAGCTGCAATGCATAGGCTGACCAGCCTGTAGCTGGTATGAGCAAGAACTAGTTTAGGTAACCGTGACTGAACCCAAAATAGAGCAAACAGTGAGAAGAGCAGCTGCCTCTGTGTGATTCAGGACTCCCTAAAAGAAACAGAAAGAGATAAGAAGAAGAATGTAACAGCTGGGGGAGGGAGAGCAACCACTGAAGGAGGCAGAGGTGTTATCAGCCTCTAACAAAGACCTGGAAAAATTGTAAAAGATGACCAGAGTGGAGACACTGTGAACACTTGGGACAAACAAGAGCTGAATCCGCCTGTGAAACATGCCACCCTCGGATTCAGACAGCTCCTGGGATGTCTGACCAGAAGACCGGCAAGATCTTGTTAACAGGAACTGCGTATCGTTGCCTAGTTTTGCAGTTTTATACGCAGCCAAAGCAGCTGATCTGTTAGGGGAAGGAATTCTCAGTGGCTGAATGCTCACCTCTCTCCCCACCAACACTTACCGCTTAGGCAACAATTTGCCCTGCACCTCACGTTTGCAGGGGCCTAAAGTTTTCACAGCTTTTTTATTTTAAAATGTGTTCTCATAAGTCAAAGATCACAACATCTGCATTTGCATGAGGCTTCCTTAAACCTCTGTGGAAATGACAGAGAGAAGGGGAAAGATACTGCCTTTCTCATTCTTTTCCTTACATGATGGGAAGAGTCTAGTTCCCTACAAACCCAGAATTAATATGGTCACTTTTTGACATTTTCCCCATTTTCTTTTTCCTGAGGATAAGCTATAAAATAACTTTTTTTAAAAAAAATGCATACACTACTATGCCGTCCTTACCTTCCCATTTTTTGACAAAAGGACCTGACAGTATTCGCATAAATCCAGCCAGGCAGA
Organism: Charadrius vociferus; assembly: GCF_000708025.1. Lineage (NCBI taxonomy): Eukaryota > Metazoa > Chordata > Aves > Charadriiformes > Charadriidae > Charadrius > Charadrius vociferus. Next base: position 359,935 of record NW_009646936.1, on the reverse strand, counting down.
TCAGTTCAACTGAGAATTCTTCAAGGACTTTGTCAACCGCACTGTCAAATTCAGTGCGACTTTCATACAATTTATGGTCAATAACCTGTGATAACCCAAAAGACAAAGAATTATGGACACAGAGTTAATTTAATCTAAACGCCTTAAGACCACAATGAAATGGTATCCTGGAGTAATAAACAAAAAACAAGTAAATCTCCATGTGTGGTTCCAGTTGGGTGCACATACACAGCAAGAAGAGCAGTTCATCAATACATGCAGCGAGCAGACAAACACGCAATCTTTATTCCTATTCACACAGAGCAATCATCAGAATAAATAGGAGTTTTATTTGATTAGGCCCACAGCTGAAGGTGCCAGCATTTGGACACAATTTAACAACCTACAAATGTAGGTCGTTAAGATAACCTTAAGTCTCAGAATGATTTCAATCAATTTAAGGCCTCTGATAGTTTTAAGCAGGTGAGCCTCGCTGACAATTATACCACAAAACCTTGAAGGAAAGGACAATCACAAGATGATAAAACAGTCCCTACTGCAAAACAGCCCCTTCTCAATATAATTCAGTTGCGTATTTTCCATCCAGGATACATTCCCTAATTTAGGCAGGGATAAGGCCGTGTACTTAAAACACCCACAGCCTTTTAAATAAAAATACCTGTTGATCCCTACCAGATTTACCACGGTGGTGCATTTAAATGTCACAAAGTAGTTCTGAAAAAACAGAACTGGTTAGCTGAAAAGGTGGCAGAGGGCACTAGAAATAGAGCTCAGCTCAGCACTCGGCTGAACTCTGCTATGAACTACCAGGTAATAACTGGCACGGCATGTACTCCCCAGTGCCTCTGTCACCACTCACTCTCCATCTTAACCACAGAGACCATCGGCTCTCCAAGACTGTGTTTTTCCCCTCATTATGTGTTTGTTCTTTCCCTGCATACCATAGACATATTTATTTGTGATCTTTGTGCGCTCCCAAAGAAGAGACGGCAGCGCTATGGATCAGATCCTGCTAATATTCAAGTTAATAACAAAGCTTGCACTGGGCCCAGATCTTCTGTATGTCAGTAGTTATCAGTGCAAAGTGACTGTAAAATGCTCCTAAGTCAGAACAGTAGCATTTCACATCTGTAATGCAAATCTGTAATGCTTTGCACGAAAGGCAAAGCAATGGAGCACTGGATCCAGTGACACTGAGGGAAACGTGTTGCTTTGAATGAATCCTGGAGAGCCTGAGGAGGGAGTCAGTGGAAGGTCCCACTGAGTTTGACCTCTGTTTCATTCAAATGAACTACCATGTCTGTTTAGCATGCAATTTTAAAACTAAATTCAGATAAAATAGCTTGTTACTTTAGTGCAAATACACTACAGTTAATTAAATGGCAAAGTTTAAACTGTAACTGTGAAAGTTTTGCACTGGTTTTATATAATGACCGTTCCCAAAACCATCAGGATTGCTAGCAGCATCTCTGAGAAGCAGAAAAGGAAGTATTTTGCTTCCCATGTTAGGTAGTTTGCTCAAGGGCACAGGTTCATGACAAACCAAAAAATAAAAGCTAAGGCACCTTATCAAGCCATCTCTTACGCTAGTAAAATTCATTATCTCACAGTACCTTTCTGCTGTAGTCAGAGCTAATGATGGCTAATTTTAAAAAGAGGAGAAATACTTACCCTTGTAGGAATACCAGCTCTTTCAGCTTTCCTTAACCCCTCCACACCAGCTTTGTTAGAAACAACAAGAACTATTTGTGCGAAACTGGTGGACTTTTTTGTGCTATTTATGAGGGCTTCCAGGTTTGTGCCTATGAGTGAAAAAATAATTCATGACTATCAAGTCGTTCCTGGATGATAAATATAGTTAACAGCTAGAAGAGGTTTTAAATATGCAGCAATGTGGGTGAGACCCAATCCAAAAAACATTGATGTTAGCAGTAATCCTTTTTTAATTGATCTTACTGGGAACTAAATTTGACAGCTGGAGGCTACAGAGCTTTTACGAGCAATTACATTTGTAAACTGTAATTTATGGAATTGGAATGATGGTCTACTTCTTAGCAAGTGAGAATACTGCAAACCCTGGGAGTGCCTATATGGCAACAAGAAATTCTGACCTATTTGTGATATAATGCTGCTGTCCCTATAGTGCAATGCAGTGGTTGCTTGAATCTGGAGACATGCAGAAATTTGTAGATAAAATGAACGCAGATGCAATTCATAGCCAGTTTGCAGCAGAGGTTAAAGATCATTTTGTTTGTGACTGAAATTAATCCAAGGGCAAAATCTATTCTGCCTGTTACTGAAAGCCTGTTAGAACCCTATCAGAGCCTCCATGGAGAATTGCAAGGATTTTAAATCTGAGCTGAAGTTCCTTTTTCAATAGCCTGTCTTATATTGTAGTAAAGAATATAACTCTCACCTGTTCCAGAGATAAGGACAGCAACCTTCACTTTGTTTGCCTGAATTTTGCCATGGATATGGCTGTGGACAGACAGTGACCTATTTGCTTGCAAGGCTCGAAGCAGATTATGGACTTTAACCTGGGCAGAGCCTGAATGCGTACAAGAGAAAAAAAAACAAACAACAACACGTAAATAAAGGGAGAAACAGAGAGAGGAGAAAAGTACCCATGAAAAGAGATTAGTGGCACTGCTTTACTTCTCATTATTTATTTATAGTTCTGGTGACATCTGACATTGCTAAGCACGTGTTCTATGAACTATGACTGAAGTTGTGAGGACTGTCATTTCAATACCCTGTGCAAAAAAAGCCACGGAGGTGCCAATTAAGAGATTTTCAGCTAACCTCCATGGAGACTCACCAGCTAAGGAATTTAGATCTGCAATTCTTTTTAAAAGGAAAATAAAAATCTAATAACCTTTTTGTACGGAGACAACTTTTCCGATCAGCCAGGCTGTCTCATGTCTCTGTATGTCCTTGAGGACCTGCTGAGCCAGCTCCTTCTGAACTACCAAGACAGCACCGATCCCACAATTAAATGTCCGAGTCATTTCCTCCTCAGAGAGGTTCCCTTCTTTATGGAGCCAGCAAAAGATTTCAGGAATCTTCCAGGTAAGAGCATCTGAAGAGAATTGAAAATACAAATGAAGAGTGGAAATCACTACCAACGGACAAATACTAAAATTATTAGAGCATTAAGAGGCAAGATCTGGATGGAAAGCACAGACTAAGTCCCATAGCGGCATTAGCTTGAGTGAAATTGGCTTCCATGCATGGAAACAGGATGTTTTTTCCTTCCTTACTGAACAAGGCTTGGAAGTACAAAGAAGTGTCACTCTGGGAGGAAATTAATCGTATTGCTTCACCGCAATCCATTAAGCAGTAACTCAAAATGGGCTCTGAGGCAGTCTTTGGAAAATCCTCTTTTTGCAGGTGACAACTGTTTCTAGAGAAACTATTGTACCAGAACAATAGCCTTAAAAACCATCACAGAAGTCTGACACTGCCCCCAATTCCAACAAGGTAAGGATGATTTACAGCAGCATGAGAAATGCTTATGGACAAGCTGCTGTAAAGGAACTTCCAAGACAGTACGTTTTTTTCTCGTTATGTTATACTTAAAATGGTATCATGCCCATTTATATATAGTAGTTTCCACTGTGGACCACTGTTTAGATGACAAGTGGAAGAATGACTTACATGCAGTTCTAGTATTAGTTCCCTTATTTTATTGTACAACCCAATGAACAGTTACAATTACCTACAGTAATTAATTTACCTTCCCATACTATGCTTTCTCTGTAAGTTAAATACTATTTCTAGCATACCTGATGAGACTGTGGTGTGGATTAATTATGGTATGCTGAATATCATAAGATGTACTTGAGCTGGTAACCATATCTGAATGTCAATCAAAGACTTCATGAGCGTCATTTATTTAGCAATAATTTTGCATGTTATTGCAAATGGTGACAGATCACTTTGGGTTGCTTTTGAAGTTGTTCTTGTTTTGCAAGTATGGATAGAGTTTCCAAACAAATCCAATCCAAAACACCATCAGGGGAAGTGAATTCAATGGGCAGATAAGACTACATACAGAGTGTTTTGACTGGCTCTGTTTCAGGCACAAGGAGAAATTCAGCAACAACGAAGAAAAAGCAAACTTATACCTAGACAAGCAAGTCTAGCTGTTACACTGCAAGTCAATTGACATGGCCCCATGTACACGGCTTCCCCCAATCCATATTAACATGCAGATATTTCTACAGCTTTTCTTTTTAGCTCACCTAAAACGACACCAAAGGACTCTGGGAGAACTCTGGGGATGTTTTCCAGCAAGCCCCCTCCGGTGATGTGGGCATAGGCTTTCACATGGCCTGAGCGAAGGACAGGCAACAGAGTCTTACTGTAGATCTTCGTCGGGGTTAACAAGAGATCTCCTATAGACGAAAGAGGAGGAAAGAAGATGAGTTACAGCACAGAAAGAAATATTAATCGATACAGAATTGAGGAAATCTCAAAATATTAATTTGCTGGATACTAATGAGCATTGTACTACAGAGAAAAACACAATGTTCTACCTTTTTAGGATACAATTAGTCATTTATTCCCCTCCCTTAATTTCTTTCCTGCATACGTGATTCAGAGGAAAAAAAAAAGATGAGAACATGTTAAAGTAGGCAGTAATTTTTTCAGTGCCTTAGAAAAGTTACAAAAGCAAAGGCACAGAACAAAACAATTGTGTGGCATTTGCCTGTTCAGAAGTTCAAGTTAGAATGTGAGGAACTGCATTATAAATGGTACCTAATGTCTGATCACCGGAGGCACCAACTGGAGAAGAGAAATCGAACGAAGACTTCTCAACAATCTTCCTCACAAGGCTGTACCCATTGCTGTGAACCCCAGAAGAAGCTACTCCAATAACCGCGTCTCCATCAGCAATTCTTTCCAGCTGGGGCAGCATCTGCCCTCGCTCCACTGCACCGACAGCAAAGCCAGCCAGGTCATACTCTCCGGGTGGATACATGCCTGGCATTTCAGCAGTTTCTCCTCCTATGGGAACCAAAAAAAGAGAAAGGAGATGTTGGAAAACCATTGGGACCAGTAGGTGGAAACCAAAAAAAGAGAAAGGAGATGTTGGAAAACCATTGGGACCAGCAGGCATGCAACTTTTCAAAGTTTTAAATTCATAAGGCTTTAACAGACTACGTTTCTCAATTAGATAAACAAACATTAAAAAGAATTAAAAACATTTTTGTCATCACAGGCCCTTCAGTTGAACAAGCAATAAAAAACTGCAAAAGAACATTTCCTCCCTCACTCTGACAACCAGTATCAAATTGCTGCACATTCACATTTTAAAATCAAAGCATATATTTAGTGCTTCAAATTTCTGCCAGGTTTAATATTCTCCATGAAAAACCTACAAGATACAGAGATACAAGAAATTCATACAAGGACATCAAAGGAATGACATAGCTATTAGTCTTACTTGCCTTCATAAAAATTTTATATATAGCGCTATCGTGCTTGCCACTGATGCCCACAACCTGACCGTCATTATCACGCCAGCTCTGAACATCTAACATTTACAGACTGTTTTGGGCAAACACCTCTAAAAGAGGGCCTTTCCTACTCATCCGTGCAGATGAACTGTTGTCTAGGCTATTATCTTACATCCTGGTTATTAGAACATCCTCTCATTTTGTCCTGAAAACCACGCTTTATCTGGCTGACCTCATTCGGAGTGCAGCCTGAAAAGGTAATTTTCCCAGCTTGCACAGAAATGCACAGCAGTGCTCAGACAGCATTCTCTCTCTCTGTACATGCCATTCTGGATCCCCTACTGCCCTTCAGATATAAGCTGATGGTCTTCACTGTTGAAGACCTGTGTTCTGCCTGCCACGGTCTCATTCAGTCTAGGGAGGGCAACTGCCATGTTTGGTACATGAAATGAGCATTTGCCGAAGTTTTCCAAATAGGTATCTTCACACTCTCCCCTCATATCGGGGAGAAACTCTCCCCAGCTATCCTCACAGCCATCTTATTATTCTCCTTCAAACCCCTCCGCTGGTCACAATGTCTACAAGAAAACAACTTGACATTGATTAAGTTGCCATTATATTATGACCTCTGCCCAACATGCTGACCAGTACTGTCTTGTTTGTCTTTTGCACTCACCAGGTTTCATTCAACACAAAATTCTTCTGTTTCCAGAAAGTGTCCCTGAAGGGGCTCCAAATTTACCTGAGTGATGGTGGAAGCTGCTCTTGTGCTTGACATACTAGATTCTCTGGAAGCTTTTTGAGGTTTCTACATTACATTACTATAACCAACTTTAAAATCAAAATTAATTTGCTTAGATACATCTGCTTAAATCTGTATTTAATAACATTTATGCAAAATCAAGCATGTAGATAAGACCTTCAGTATCTTCGCTATCAAGCGGTGTGATGAGCTTAAGGCAGCTGAGCTGAGTATTCAGCTATTGCAAAAATGCAAGGTAGGAATTTAACAACATGCTTCAAACGAGACTTTTATGAGATGATACTATACAAAGACAGATCTACATGCTACGTGCATGCACAGTGCAATGAATGTGTGAAGTTGGAGCCCAAACTGAAGTTTATTTCGATGATCCAGGCTACAGAACAGCATTTCCTCCTTAGGTTCAGAGTTACTGCATCATCTCTGTCCCTCCTCTTCTGAGAGTGCCAGAAATTCGGAGAACAAATCATGGTTGTTTTATTTATGAGTTTGGTCTTATTTTTATATTAGCACAAAAAAAAATACTTGCTAACCCATTTCCAATTTTGAGAAATTATGCTCTGGTAATTAATTTACAACATCCAAAGACCTTTGATGTTTTAAAGTCTTCCAATTGGAAATAAAATCTCAACATTTCAGTAAGTAATTTCATAGCAAGATTTCACATAACATGTACTTATGCTGAAGTATGAATGCTTTGATTATATTTGATAAACTGAGAGAACACCTTAAGTCAAATATAAAGCTGACTAACAGTTCATGCAGAAAAAATTAAACCAGAACATAAATAGCCTTTTGTTCAAAGCTTGTAAATTATCTCAAAATGACACACTCCCACTTAGAAAAGACTTTTGTTGCTAACTTTCTTAAAGAATTGGAAAAAAGGTCAGAATTACTGTATTACCAGTTACAACGCTGTACCTAAAGTAAGACACTTGAACCATCGTTTTTAGTCTCAAATTAAGAGTCTTTTTTGAAAAATCATTCTCCACATCTGTTTTTATAAAAAAGAAGGAAAACCAAAAACTATGTGAGGAAACCGAACTTTCTGGGTTTCATTGCCTTAAAATTTAACCCTGTGTTGTACTCCTTTTATAAACTAAAGACTAATACAAAAGAATGACCTAGAAATATTTTGAGTAGAACAGTGTTAAAGCTGTATTTTTTAAGAGTCAAGAAGTGAAATATTGTATCATTTTCATGGATAACTAGATTACTGTATACCAGAATACATACATAATCTGTTAGTGAGACGTATTAAGTACTTGTATTATAGGGCTGAAAAGGAAAATGCTTAATTTCAGTCTTAATATCTTGAAATGTGCTCATCTTGGTGAAGTAAATCTTCAGTAGACAAATAATTTTGCTATTAGTTTTGTAACTAATGAAACCTGGTTTCTTTTATGTTTCTGTCTTGTGGTAACTTCTGTGTCTTAAGTAGTGAACTCCAGCTGAAGCTTTTGTTGGATGCATAAGGACTTTTGTGGCTTCTACATTTATGAAGTTTGTGGGAACACAATAGCTGTGAGATCTCTACCTTTCCTGTCAAATTTGGTTAAAATCAGCCAAGAGGTTCCAAGGATAATATGTATGCACCAGGGACGTGTGCATGCACAGTAACACATATAAATCTTTTTTTCTAGAGGAAAACTTGAGGATTTCCTTTCGGATAAAAGGATAAAAATAAACAAACCTATTTAGCATGTTTTAAAATATAGTTGAAAAATGCTAAGGATTAAAATACAGGAATTGTTATAGTTACAAAGTTAAATGAAAAGATACGAATGAGAAAATTTATATGCAACTTCCTGAGCTGATGGTAACATTTTTAGAATACTGTCTCCTTCCAGTGGGTAGAGATTATGTTCTCTGAAAGCAAAGACGCTTTGTTTTTTTTCACTCCTCTAAGATTCTTCAACAGAGTAAGAAAACAAACACATTAAAACCAATTATAAAGGTATTGCATAAGATTTTTCATATTCTTCAAAGAAGAGTGTTCATACCCAACAGAGCGCATCCTGCTTTTTTGCAAGCTTCAGCTATTCCTGCAATGACACCCTGAGCCACTTCAACGTCCAGTTTGCCACAGGCAAAATAGTCGAGGAAGAAGAGGGGCTCGGCTCCTTGAGCCAAGATGTCATTGACACACATGGCAACCAGGTCCTGACCGATGGTGTCATGTTTCTTACACACTTGTGCAATCTGCAAAACACAGCGAGAGAAGCCCTTGGTTAGGTCTGAGAACCTGAGATGCACGCGGGGAGTCTGCAACGGAAGGGGAATCGAAACCACGCTGTTCCTCTAGGTGCTTTTTGAGGAGCAGCTTCATTCATTATCATCTCTGTGAGCCTCTCCTAACATTTCATTTCAGGAATCGTCACTTTCTTAACTGGCACGTGCAAAAGGCACTTTAGGGAAGGGGACTGAACTGGAAAGGGTTTCGTTGCAGCTTGCATAAACACAATAGAAACTGTATAATTAAATGGTTTTCCCCATGAGTAATCTTTTTGAGGGTGGAGATTCTACCTTAGTGAAATGGAGTTTCTGATTACATAATTAATATTAAAAATTACTTATTTTAAGCAACATTTCAAGTCTGGCTAAAGTTAAATGCATATTTAATTCTTTTGCCTGATGGGCATTTTCATTTTTCGTTCCCTTTTTAGAAATACAAATAGATATTTTTCAGACAACTGATATTTTCTGTTAAAACACTTTCTCTTCTGTGCTATTTGCCTCCCTTTACATGGATTTTCACATTACCTTGAGTTTTGTGCCAACACCATCAGTTCCAGATACCAAGATAGGATCTTTGTAACCAGCTGCTTTCAAATCAAAGAGGCCAGCAAAGCCTCCAAGTTCCGCATTGCAGCCTGCCAGTCAGAAAACAGGAAAAAATAGAAAACTTGTACTTTCATGGGTTTCTCCAGGATCTCCAACACATACTCGCTCTGGTATCTGCCAACATGACTTTGCTTTGTCACCAGGAAACTTTTCTATGACATTTAGAGTCTGCTCACAGAGGCACGAGAGCTCCTAATCCTCTTAAGTTTGCTTTAACTTATTTCTTCATTATTACTTAAGGCTAAAAATCCAAAAATTTGTGATTGAACATTCAACAATTACTGTGACTGATATATTTCCCCCTTGCACTTAGTATTTTTCTGAAAAACAGAAAAGGAATTGTGGTAATAGATTGAAGCCCACTGCTTTCTGAGAAAACACGATAACTATACATTTTCCAACTGGAAGTCCTTATCTCCTTCTTAATACTGCTACTTAGAGTATATTAAGACTCCTTGCTTCTAAGAGTGGCTATGATAGGTAAGTATGGTAACCTTAAAACTAAAATGAGTAACATGAGTAGATAAATACTATGAATGCTACAAATTTGCTTGTGTGTGAGTGTAGTTTTCTCTCTGTGTATATCTGATATTGTCTGAAGGTTCTCAGTTGATTTGAAGTTAAAGGGTTATTGTATATGACTGGTATTTTAAATCTATCAAATGAATTACAAGGAATTACTAGAGCAAGATGTGCCTGAGATCACAACAAAAAGAGGACAAATTGATTCTGTTTTAACCAAGCAAAAGATGTAGTACCTCAAGTAATAGATAGTATCTCTGAGGAATTCGACATCTTGTACAGCTTTCTAAACATCTAAAAAAATTGTATAGTTCACTGTACAAGAAATAATAATCCATGTAATCAAAACCAGCACTAAATGGTAGGATTTTGGCTTGCATTTGTCCTTTTGGAGTGCTGAACTGTATTCTCTAACTTTCATGACATGCGGGAGATATAGTTTAGAGTCATTTGGGGATGCAAATCTGTAAATTTAGGGAAGTATGTTTTGAAGAAATCACAGGCATTTGCTTACCACAGATATTTCTTGTTGTGTAATCTAGAAACACGCCGAACACATAAATATGAGCTTTTGTATCAAGATCGAGATCAAATGATAAGCTTCATTGCCATGACCTGACTGAAACAGGAATAGAAGGTACAAGTCTTACCTGACCTTGACGTGGCTGCAGCTAGGGGTTTAATTTTCTGAACCAAAGTATTCCCTGCTGCGATGTCTACCCCACTGTTTTTGTAAGTCAGGCCTCTGAAAGAATGTTAAAAAAAAAATATGGCAATCGATTCCTAAATGCACAAACATCTATTTTAAAATAATATTTACTTCTTTACATCATTGCATCACAAGGGGATTAACCATTCAGAATCCCATCCTGCTGTCAAGTACCACTCTTTTCCTGCTTGTACAGTAATTTTGCTCATATAAAATGATTTCTAAGTATTGCAGTACTCATTTCAGGCAGGTTCAATGGCTCAAAAGTTAATCTTTTTGCTGTTCAGAACCTGACCTCACACATACACCTGAAGGTAGGGAATAACCATACCAAAGAAACAAAACTTAATGGATTTGCACCACCGAGTCTGCCATAAGCAGTATTCAAATACTTCCAGAAATCTTGAAGACAGCATCAGAGCATCAGCATCATACGCTATCCAGACAAATACCAAGATAAAACCCAAACAAACAAAAAGAAACCAACAACAAGGTAAAATAAGTGGAATAATGGATCTGATTTTGTAAGGTTTGAATCCCTGGTCCAGATATTGAGGTGTCAGTCGTATAGTTCCTGTCCTTAAAACAAAATGTATACAAAAATGCACTGCTAAATCAGAACACCTCAGCACCATGCAGGATCAAGCTCAAGTTGGCTTTTCCAAAGAGAAGTGTCATACTGATTAGTAGTCCTCTATGATACTTTGAAAGTTTTATAACCGTAGCTTAAAGGTTGCCTCTCCTTAACACCTGCAATGATACCCACCACAAAACCAGTCACACTTCTTTTTTCCTTAAATGGACTTTCTGTTAAAGCACCTATTTTAAAGTTAATTTAAAAAGACCTAAGTTTCTAAGGTCCATTTTAGCAATCTAGAAAGAAATGCCCATAAACTTTGGGTGGTTTTTCATATACAGCCATATAATATAGAAAACACACAACAAACTGGTCCATCCATACAACTGCTAGGGACATTAAGTACCATCACATATTTACAGAGGGACCCTTTTATTTTGGAGATAGTGAGTTTAATGACTTTTAATTACTATTTGTACCAAACATACCTCACTCCAGTTAAGCAATTGTTATTTCTACACTGCCAGTGGCATGAACCAGGCTACCTGTTGCATCTCTATTTTAGCTTCATACCTATTTTAGCTCTCTTATTGATGTGATTCCGTAGTAGTTTAATTTCTAAGGGTGAAATGCACTGCTGGACAAATAAACAAAACGACTGGCCAAAGAGCCATGCTATCAGGAAAATACAAAGATATGCGCACTCACATTATATCACTGCTCAAAAATTTGCAAGAGGAAAATAATTATAAGAAGCAGCTGTTCAGCCTGTGAATAAGACTCAAGGAAATATTAGCCTGCAATAACAAGAGACCAGAGTCAAGCCCTTTCAGTCTAAACATGATGAACATTCATCATATTTTCACCTTATTTTTAAAAGCACGGTATCTACTTTGATTCTTTAAAAGGAGAGTATTGCTCTGCCATATTTTTTGTTACATAAATATTCTGGATGTTTTCACAAAGTGAAACACATAGGACTTAAATCCTGCAAAGCTGCCAAGAGGAGGTATGTCCCACACTTTACAGAGCCAACCATCACCCTTTCTGAACTGTGTGCAACACAGAGTCCAAAGCGAAGCGTGCCTGACTGTCTGTTCTTCCAATTTTAGGATGTCTGAGCAAAAGTGGGCGCAGACTCAAGGACAGTGAAACAGGTGCTGCCTGTAAACAGTTCCCAGGAGTCTCCTCCATAAGCTAGGGATCCTCCCAGCATACAGGTGCTCCAGTCAAGAAACTTGCTGGCTATGGTCCATGAACTCAGTGATTTAGACAACTGTTCATTAAAGTACCTTCTTCTCTTGCCTCACACAATGACTTGATTTTTTTCTACTACAACACAAATACCAATTACACATTTTCACATAAATTTCTCAAAAGATGCACAGTACTTGAGAGAGAAAGCAGACTAGATACGAACACCCTTGTTCATTTAGTAAGTTTATTGATCATAATTTTACAATATACTAATTGGTATACACTGTCAGCAAAAATGACACTATATGCTTCATAGACTACAAAATAACCTATTATCAAAAGCTATGTTTTGAGTGAATTGGAGACTAGGGAGGCAGATATGCTTCATTAGGTAAAAATGAGTCTAAAACCTGAAAGAAGCTCTGAATAACATTAGAGAGACAGTAGAACTCACAGCTTTAAAAAAAAACAACCCACACCCACATCATCTCAAGACTGTTAAACCGAATACTGTGAAAACAAAAATAACAATAATAAAAAGGACCTGCTAGCCAGCTATTCCATTAAAATGCAAATCCCCAAAAGGTTGGTGTTTCAAGACCATTTTAACCATTTCTAAAGACTCTAAAATGAACCAATAAAATAGCTCAAACCTTGTCCATAAATACATTTCATTATATTAATATTAGACTTATGGACAACACAAATCTATAGTAAAAGCTATGGTTTAGATCTTAAGAACCAGAAGTTCACCCCCCCTAAAACAGACATAACAAAGACAGCAACAGCACAAGTTACTCCTATGTGCTCGTCACTGTAGTTTAACTCAGATTTGGGAGAATAAGGACATGGATGAGAGCCATCAAAAAGCCTGTCCCTTCCTTGGCTCGTCTTGCTTATATTGCTCACAAGTACGGTAGTTAAAACTTGTCTAGAGTTATGCATAATATCAACATCAGTTTATTAATGTAAAGTAGTAGTTTCCCTTTTACAGCAGTTATTTCCGTTTCAAGTATTTCAAATATCTACCTGGATTGTCTCAGGAAAGCTATAGCCCGATAACCAATGTCCTTTCTATAAATGGCACCCTTGAAGTGTATGGCTGCTACTCCCTTGTTAGCTTCTTGCAGTGCTGTCATTAGGTCCTCTTTAATAGCAGTTACGGTAAGGACTCTTCCTCCACTAGTCACCACTTTGCCATCCTTCAGGGCTGTGCCTGCATGAAACACCTCCAATCCTAGCTGCTTAGCCTTAGGAAGTCCTGTGATGGCCGTTTAAGAAAATAAATGCAGAAAAATAAATTGATTAGAACATTCTTCTTGAATTACAAATGAATAAATATTCAGCATTTATTGACTGTGTCTAGAAACCACAACCAAATTCTCTTTGATCATTCTGGGAAATGGGAATAAATTTATAAAAACTACATTTTGAGGAGAGACCAGTCTCTACTTGTACACTCAGAAACACAGTATTTAGCTGAAACACCTGCATATAACACCTAATTCCAGCTGGATTTTGTATTTCACTGACATAGAGACCACAAAACTTACCAGCATCAACTTTATGTAAGAATCAGTGATCAGCCCAGAATGAGTTTACTGTAACACATATTGAAGAAATGCTACAGAACTTAACAATACGGTGTGGAGGTTTGAAAATGCTACGAATGGATTACCAATAAACTTTGATGTGTGAAAATTCAGTTGTCTCTTGCTGACCCTTAACCACAAGGTCTAAAGTTTCTTGAATCTGGGTTACACTAATTCACCTTCATCTGGCAAAAGAGAGAATTAAGACAGGGCTGGAGAGGAATCAAGACTTCTGTAGTATTTCCTGCTATATTTACCTGTTATTTCCAAACCCTTGGGATATGTTCCTGGATACCCTTCGCTAGCCATGACCACCGTCACAGCTGCACTGTCTTCAAACCAAACTGGCATGGAACTAGACAACTTTTTATTGATAACTGCTTGCATAACTTCATACAAATCACTTTTCAACAGTGGAAGAATTACCTACAAAAATACAGATTAGCAAATTAAAGAAAACAATGTACATTGTTACATTTTCTTCACTGAGCTTTTAAAAATACTAATGCAACTGTGAAAATAACATAAGTATTTTCATATACTGCATTCTTACACATATATACATAATGTTCATAATCTATCTACCTTTAAAAATACTCTTCCTCAAAGATAATTTCTGTGGGAAAAAGAATTGCTACATCTGGAGAGGAAAAGGCAGAAGCCAAAGAACCCTATTCTGTTCTGAAGAATGGAAATGAAGGATTTTGTTCCACTTGTCTACAGGGAGTGGGGAAAAGAAGTGTTCACTTCTTTATTGAAATCAGAAGAAATCCAACTCCATTCCAGAAAAGATAGGAAAATGCTGAGTTTCACTCAAGCTTACCCTTGTAAGGCCCGTATTTGAGTATAACCTGCTGAAATCTTCTCTGGAATGGAACAATTCAACATCAGACCTTCTGTCTTGAATCAACAAACCAAATATTTTAAATCTTGGTGCAATTAGCTAATTATTCACTCAAAAGTTAGTTAAGAATAATGGTAGATGGTAACAGACTTTTCTTCTCTCATAATGACAAAGTATATGTACCTACAAAATAACTCACCTGACATTCTGGGTCACCAAATCTGCAGTTAAACTCTAGAACTTTAGGTCCGTCTTTGGTAAGCATTAATCCAGCATAAAGCACACCTGGAATAAAAAATTATATTAAAAGCTATCTAAGCAACCGCATAGGTAATGTATTTTGAATCTATTCATAATAGTGTTAAAAATTATGCCACCTGTATTAATTTAAAGGTAGGATGTTAACACTTTAGAAATGTTAAAAACGTATCAGGCAGAAATAGTTGTGGTTACAATTTTGCATCTTATTTTCAAATGTCCTTTCAGTTCTTCCTTACTTGACAATTATCTACTGTTAATGAAACGATATCCATTGATTTCCAAGGACTAGAAATCAAGTCACGGATACCAAACCCAGTTTCCAAATCAATCAAAGTCATCTTCCTTAACTTAGAGAGTTAGGCCTATAAAGAGGACAAAGTAAAAAAACCTGTCTTAGTCCTTATGCTTAAAAACCCTAAACTTCTGTACATACCAAAATAGGGGACGCCTTCTTTCCTCATGCCATCAACAGTTTTCTGAAGAACAGTATCTCGTATTTTCTGCAGTAAATCTTTAGAAATCTAGTAAAACAGGATTAGAAAACAGCGTTTGTAAAAAGCGAGTGCATGACTTTTCCTACTGTGATGTCTAGCATTTTTAAGAGCCAAGCAGAACACTTGGATGGTCTCTCGCTACTCCAAAATGTTTCATACAACAGAAAGCTAATACTTTTTCCTCTCTCCTCAGACAATATAACACAGCATTAAAATAACCATCTGCATTTCTTCAGACGCTCTT